>NC_051159.1:100118492-100169092 GCF_013339745.2 Dermacentor silvarum | reverse complement strand
ACCCCGCGCCGATTCTTCGGAATCAAGGCGCCAATGGGGAACACGTGTTACTCGTGACGCATTCAAATTCACGCTGTGCGGCGCAGTGTCCGCAGTGAGTTACTAGTCCGGCTTCACGTCTGCGCTGAATAGTCAGCGCTCGTTCGCACGGCGTATGCGTTTCGTCGTCGTTAAATACACGTCCGCAGCGAGAAAGGCTTGCTATACGAAACACGGAAAGGCTCTCAGGAGTCGCAACACCGAATATCTCGATCACCGTGTTTCGCGAGCGGATCTCGAAAAGTTCGTGTAACGGCGAGAACGTAAAACGAGCCGCGCTTGGTTCTGGCTCCCACGCAATACAAACACAAATACAGAAACAGTGCGCGAGTGAAAATTAAATGAACAGTTAGGCGCGGAAACCCTAAACGATTCGATATTGTCCAATAATGAAGCAGGGAAGTCTATAAAGTTATAGGGAAGTACGAAAGGCTGGCCAACGACTGCGGTATTACAACAAATATACACGTAGTAACAAACAATAGCTTGACGTAAATGTGAGAAATACAGACACATAGGACATAAAAGCATGAACACGAATATAAAATAAATTGTCTCAGTTTCACCCGAAAGGCGAAGCACCAATTGCGATAGCAAATTAGTAGAGAGCTATGCGGAGTAAGGATAGTAGTTTTATCAGCTGTATAAAGTTGGACATGCAGCAGCACCAGCAACATGCAGAACTGTTGTCGACGCTGTCGGCGTTTTGCCCGCGTTCGCACCGAACGCGCGCGGCTTTGATGACTGTTGCCGGTGCCTCTGGGGGCGGCTCGGAGGTTTTCGACGAGATCAGAACGGGACACTCGTCGAGCGGCGTAGGAAGTCTTTACCACCTTATCGCCTCGCAACGTTTTATTCCGATAGCAATTATATGGTCACTCCAAAGCGGGTTTCTGCCGTCGGCGTCGCCGTCGCCGTGAGGTTGCGTATGACGTCAACGGCGATGAAATCGTCGTAGCGCGCCGTGTGCTATATGTGCGAGTGAAAGGGGGCGAGGGACGCGCGCTTTCACGGGGAGCGAACGCACGGCGGAGAGCCAACGCGCGTTCTCCGCTGTGCTCCATGAAGGGCTGCAGAATTAAGCGTCTCTTTCTTCCTTTACAATCACCATATATATCGAGCACACGCGACTTCTTCCGTCGCGCGAAAGGCCATGGGCGGATGGGAGGGAGGGAGGGAGGGGAGGCGATGTTTAGCTGCGGCACCAAATGCCTATTTATATAAAAACATTGCGAGGCAAGAAAGTGGTAAAGACTTCCGACGCTCCTCGACGAGTGTCCCGTTCTGATCTCGTCGAAAACCTCCGAGCCACCCCCCAGAGGCAAAGGCAACAGTCACCAACGCCGCGCGCGTTCGGTGCGAACGTGGCAAAAACGCCGATGGCGTCGACAACAGTTCTGCGCGTTGCTGGTGCTGCTGCATGTCCAAGTTTATACATCTGAGAAAACTACTATCCTTACTCCGTATAGCGCTCTACTAATTTGCTATCGCAATTGATGCTTCGCCTTTCGGGTGAAACTGCTACAATTTTTTATATAAATACGCATTTGGTGCCGCAGCTAAACGTCGCTACCCCTCCCCCCCGTCCTCCTCACGGCCTTTCGCGCGACGGAAGATGTCGCGTTTGCTCTCCGCCGTGCGTTCGCTCCCCGTGAGAGCACGTCCCTTGCGCGCTTTCACTCGCACATATACAGCATACGGCGCACGGCGACAATTTAATCGCCGTTGGACGTCATACGGAACCTCACGGCGACGCCGACGGCAGAAATCCGCTTGGAGTGTCCATAGAATTGCTATCGCAATAAAAGCAACAAAACTTCTGTGTGACAAAGCGTATTGAGAAAACAATTATTTTGTTAAAATACTGCAAAATGATGAATTTCGCCAATTGGTTGAAGTTCATTGTGAACAAGTATGCCCAGATAAGACAAAAACAAAAACACACACCCAGGAAAAAAAAACACGGAGAACACAGCGTTTTCTGTTCCGTGTAGCCTGCTTGTGTTTTCTCCTTTTGCAGTTTTTAAATACCTAATGGAAACAATAAATGCTCACAAAAGGTAAAAAGAGTAAATTTCTTCTGCGAGGATGACCACTTGAATTCCGGCTAGTTTAGCCGCGTTTGGTTTTATTACCTAAGCACGATTGCAAAATTATTCTCTGGAAAACGGAGCGACGTACCCGGTAACGTTACATGGGTGAAACATATTTAGAACAAGCACACCAGTTTGCGAAAGCTCGATTAAGTCGTCATTCGCAAATTCTGGACCGGAACCGCGAGACAAGTCGATCAAGCGAACGGCACCCACCAAGCGCGCCCGCAGTCACTTCGTCGTCTTCATCGCTGCAACCGACACGCCTAAAATCATATACGGGCGCTGCATTTTCACTCGATTTTTGAAACAAAAATTAAAGACAGAGTGAAAACGCACGGGCGCAAACCCGACGCAAGTTCAGCAACACGAGCTCGAGCAGTGCCAAAAGGACCACTTATGCAAGGTCCGGGCCAATTCGGCCCGAAATGCATATGTGTATACCCAACAGATGGGGAATAAACATGCGCATGCACGTATACAAATTCCAGCAATCGTCCTCCTATATTGTTTCTTTCTTCACTCATCTATTTATCCTTCTCGTAAATAAAGACAGTACGTAGCTACAGAAGATGCGCTCCCAATCTGGCGGCGTTAAGCTTATTGTTCCCGCAGATGTCACGCACTGGTAAGACCAGGGGGGGATGGGGAGTAAGAGAATGCGGACAGCACAGCGACACACGGTCTATGCCTGGCGACCTCGCGAAGAACAGCGCCGGACACGTTCGCGACGCTTGGCGTGCGGCAAGCGGGACGCATAAAAGCCAGAACCTTAGCACGCCCCCCCCCCCCCTCTCTCTTTCTCTCTCACAACCTCACTAGATCACGGCCAAAGCACGCGTCGCATAAAAGAATCAAGGCCCGTACCCGGGAATCCCGCTTCTTGCAGCTCCGAGGCAACCGGAGGGCCGATCTCCTAATAACGCCGATACACCCCGCGGAACGACTGCGGCCGGCTTTCTTCACCCCCTCTCTCACTCTCCTCTCCCCTTACCTCCCCGTGCTCCCCATTCCTCCCCACGCACCCTCGTACTCGGTCTCCGTGCCGCGCAAGCGGCATAAAAGTGGTCCGCTCTCCTAATATCAATAATAACGCTCGCCTCGAAAGAAAGGGGGGATTCCACCACCACCTCCGCCGCCGCACCCACCGGGCTCGACCGTTGCGTAGGAATGCTGGGCCTTGGTGGGACGATGACGCGCGCCGTTTGCTTGTACTGGAGGGGGGGGGGGGGGGGGGGGCAGGAAGACGCAAAAGGCGCGCCGCTCGTTCCCAGCTGGGCTCTTAGGCGAGCTGAATTATAGATCAGAAGCTTCCCGCCGGGTCGGTTTTCTTCGCCTGCGATACGCGGACGGCAGAACAGAGGAAGCTTTCACTTCGAGACAAGCGGCGGAGGGCAGCTGGCTGCGGCACTTGGCTTCTCCCGCGGACCGAGTGCTTCTGAGGTTGAGTGTCTTTCCTACGTTGACAAGAGCAAGAAGCCAGTTCAGCAACGGAACTAAAAAAGTGAGAAATGAATAAAATAAAACAAAAATAAAAATGTAAAATAGAAGAAGTAAGAGAAAAAGGCGGAATAAACGACGACGGGTGGGCGTGGTGTGTTTTCACTTCTGTGCAGGGTGTAGAAGAAAGGGGAGAGAGCTGCTGTACTACCTACGGCATACTTGGACGATGCGAGGTGGAATTGTCACTGCCGGTCCCCTTTTCAACGAGGTCTGCAAGTTATGTACGTCGGTGGAAAAAACCTGGTACTACAAGCTCTTTCTGGTGCACTTTTCAGCCGTATTCAAAGAGCTTAAAGTTGATGGCGGAACGCGACAGCACGAAGGGGAGTAAAAAGGGTGCACGCTAGACTCTAGTATACGTTTGCTGCAGTCTCTGATGATTGCTGTAGTCCCGGTCCTTGCTGTATAGTCCCCGGTCGTTTGTTGCAGTCTCAATGGTCTTCAGGCACCATCAGACAGATTTTTATGAAGAAACGAGTGGGAGAGTATACCATTTCAGCAATGTGCCACAGATTTGCGGGGAGAACACCGACGTATATCGGAAGCATCGACCAATCATCGACGACCAAGTCACGGATCGACTCCTACTTAAACTGGCCCCCGGACCCCCACGGACTCAGTTGCGGGAACGGCACGCATGCGAACATGGTTTCCAACGTGCTCGTATTTACTTGTCTGCAGGTGAGACACGACACTTCCTCACTTAGAAGTAATCATTTGCCTCTGATCGTCATGCCGAGCCCCCCCCCCCCCCCCCCCCCTTTCGCTCTCTAGCGTTGCTGGTATGTGATTGTTGGTCTGCGTGTCTCAAGCTTATCACAAGCGGTGACGTCGAGTTGAATCCGGGCCCCGGTTTGACTACAGATGAAAAACTTGAACAGATTTTGCAAACGTTGAAAGACCAGAGCAAGACGTTAAGTGAAATTAAACGTGATCAGAGAGCAGTTCAAAAAGAAGTGAAAGAAAATGTTGCAGCTATAAAACATATTGAAGACCGCTTAGCTAAACTTGAGTCTTCTTTTCCTAAACTTGATGACACACCGCGGACGGTGTCTCGTCTAAATGAAGAAGTCACAGTGCTATCTCGAAAAGTTGACGATATGGAAAATCGCCAGCGCCGCAATAACCTTACCATCTTCGGTTTGCCTGAACAAGACAATGAAACACAGGCAGATTTATCAAAACTGATGCAGTACAAAATATTTTCTGTGATTGGTACTTCCCCCCGCAGCATTGAGCGCATGCACCGTCTTGGAAAAAAGCAGTCAAAAGCACGACCAGTTATTTTCCGCCTGTATGACTTCAAGGAAAAGCAGGAAATTATGCGCAATTGTCCCAACCTGAAAGGCATGAACGTTTCGATAAGCGATGACTTTTCAAAGAGCGTGGTGCACAGCAGAAAGTATCTTTGGGAAAGCGCTAAAAATGAGAAGTCGAGTGGAAAGCGAGCGCGCCTAGTTTATGACAGGCTTTATGTGGACGGCAAGGCGTATTACTAGGATGATGACACGGCCACACGTAGGCCCTGTCGGGAGTCTCGTCTTCATGACAAAAACAGCAACATAGGCGGCAGAGAAAAATCCTTCGAGAAGGGAAACAGCTCCGACAGCAGTGAAGAGTGTCCCTGGCAGACTAGTAGTTTTAAACGTTAATGCACGGAGCATATGTAACAAGTCTTCACTTTTGGAAGCTGTCCTCATGGAACATGAATCGGATGTCGTTATTATGACTGAAACCTGGTTAAATTAATCAATTGAGAGTGCTGATTTCCTTCCTCCGAACTACACGGCTTGTCGAAAAGACCGATGATCCAGAGGAGGAGGTGTTTCTATTGTTTATAAAACTTCAATGGTCTTCGTTGAAATTGCATCCCCTCCAGAACTGGAGTGTATTGTGGGTACTACAGAGATCGGTGGTTTGTATTTCGTAATTGTTGCAGTATATCCCCCCCCCCCCCCCCCCTCGGCACCACCGAAGAATACATGCTATTGCTGAATGATTTCTTACTTGAAAAGTTTGGCAGCAGCAACTGTAAGATTATAATGGCGGGAGATCTTAATTTACCGCATATTGACTAGGTCTATTATTGGGAAAGTCAAAATGATCAGGCCATGTCTCGTGTTTTTCTGAATCTGGCTTTTTCCCCTGACTTAACACAAATAGCAACTATGCCCACGCAAACCTACGAATTAGGAGAATCACTACTTGATTTGGTGTTCTTGAGCAGATCTGTCATACAATCCAAGTACTGGTGTGAAGTCTTAGAAGGGATTTCTGACCACAAAATGGTGATCACGTATGTCTCTACCACATATAACCGAGCAGAAAAGAATAAAACTTTGCTAGTCTCTGATTTCTCTCAAGCAGATGATGTTGCAGTATTGGACCATTTCGAGGAAGGTTATGATGATTTCAGCCACTTTATTTCGCTAAATACTACGTCAGTAAACGATGCTTGGGAGAAGTTTAAAAGTGTGGTATTGGAATCAATAGAACTATTTGTTTCCAAGCGCCCCAAGAACGTTAACAGAAAAAACCCATGGATTACACGGAAAATAATTCATAAAAAGCGTCTTCTGAAATGAATGAGGTCTAAAAAATTCTTCTCTACAAGAACACGTCATTGTATTCATTCGGTTTCACAGGAACTTAAAGTGGAAATTATTAAAGCTAAACATTGTTACCTGAATGAAACACTTACCAACTTTATTAAAACCTCTCCGGAAAAATTCTGGAGGTATATTTCAGGGCCCAACTCCGGAATTCAATTTCTGACAAGTGAAAATAAGTCCCTCACGAACAGCTCTGAAATGGCTTGCCTCTTCAATGAATATTTCGAATCAGTTTTCACGCGGGATGATGGTTCTACACATCAAACACTGAATTCCATTAAGCAGTGTATATCTGAACCAACTATTAGACTAGACGGCATTTCGAACCTGCTCCTTAAACTAGATGAGAAAGAATGCCCTGGCCCTGATGAAATTCCCGACGCTTTTTTAAAGAGATACGCCGAGTGGTGCTCATGTTTTCTTTCGGATATCTATACTAAATCTCTAGAATCTGGCGACGTTCCGAGAGACTGGAGGCGGGCTAAGGTAGTACCGATTCACAAACAGGGTTCCAAACATGATGTCACTAATTACCGACCAATCTCTTTGACAAGTACATGTTGCAAAACGCTAGAGCATATCTTAACCACCCACCTAACTAAATTTGTGGAAGAAAACGACATTTCGGTTAAAAGCCAGCATGGTTTTCGCCGAGGGTACTCCACATTCACTATTCTCACTGAGGTTACACATGAAATCAGTCAATGTATTGATGGAAGGGGTCAAATAGATATTTTCTTTATCGATTTCCGCAAAGCATTCGACATAATATCCCACCGAAAGTTGCTTATGAAGCTGTCTTGTTTCTTAGGTAATACTCAGCTATTAAAATGGATTGAGGCTTATTTGTCAGAAAGGGAACAATTTGTTTCATTAAGTTCTGTTTGCAGTACCAATAAATCAGTTCGATCGGGTGTGCCGCAAGGATCTGTTATAGGCCCTTTACTTTTTTTCATTTATATTAGCGATATGGGAGCAGGTTTTTCGCCACAAATAGCCATCAAACATTATGCAGATGAGACCATTGTATATGCTAAAATATGCACTCCTAATGATCAACAGAAGCTTAGTAACCATTTACAAAAAGTCACTCTCTGGTGTGACGAGTGGCAAATGGAGCTGAATGCATCAAAAACTGTTGGTATGCGTATGACGCGTAAAAAAGATCCTTTAGTTTTACCCTACAGCATTAACGGAGCTGAATTAGCTGAGGTTAAGGAATTTAAATACCTAGGGATTCATCTCACACATGACTTGAACTGGTCGGTACATGTCGACAACATCTGTAATAAGGCCATGCGTAAACTTTGGTCATTACGACGAAAACTTCACGACGCCACCCCAGATGTAAAAACAATGGCCTACAAAATGACTGTACTTCCTGTACTGACTTATGCAAGTCATGTTTGGGAGCCGTACACTCAACAAAACACACTAAAATGTGAGCGCGTACAAAACAAGGCCTTCAGGTTTATTTTTAACACATACGCTAGAACCCAGTCCGTCACCGAACTTAGAAAATAGAGCTGGCTTCATGACTGTCAAGCAGAAAATGCAGCTTAACAGGCTGACATTCTTCTGTCACGTATTAAGCGGAGACTATAAAGTAGACTTAGAAAAACACATCACGTTAGAGAGACCTGCTAACCCCAGAACAAAGCATTCAAAACATATTAAACCACTTAATTATAGAACAGAATCATTCAAAAATTCGTTCTTGGTTCGAAGCATAGACGATTGGAACAACTTGCCACAAGATATAGTAGAGTGTACTGATTTACAATCTTTTGTTAAGGCTGTTACCCATTATTTGTAAACGGTTGAGAATACGTTTTATTGTTAGCTGTTTGTCGGTTGCAGTTGTTTGGTGCATTACTTCTTGTTAGACCATATAGTGGTGTAAACTTGTTAATTGTAACTAATGTTGTTATTGCTTCATATTTGTTTATATACTGTGCCTTCCTATCCTATCTTGATTGCTTTCTATTGAATTATTTAAACATGCACTATGTCTAGTTTGTAGATGACAGCAATGTCACCGCAACTCCTGTCTTGGCTTGTGCTGACAGTATGAATAAATATAGCAGCTTAATTTTTTGCCACAGTTACCGGTATCTATATAATCGTTGCTTTCGGTTAAACCACTGGTATGCAGTGCTACTACAAGTTGTGTCGAAAGGCAAGCGTACAGGTGGGAGATTTAAAGAAAAATACAAAAAGTAATCAATTCTGGTCATTGTACTCTCTGAGAGTAGGTATACAGGTGAAGAGCAAATCGAAAGCGATAAATTGACACATGTTTTGTTTCTTACAACTTTGTAGCGCCTTCATGCGAATGTGCCAAATACAGTCTGTCACCAGGAGGGCGGGCCTCGTCAGGAAAGGAGCCTTTAGCCTCCTCCCTGAACTGGCGATGTGTGCTGCTGTACGACGTTGTACGTAAAGGTGGAACTCAACAAACTCAATAAAACACACAACACCGTGACAAACACAACTAGGTCTGGGTACCGGATAACCATACCAGCTCTGGCACCGACAAATATTTCACTGTTGTGTGTTTTTTGACTATAAACACTTGAAACAAGCTTTAATATTTAGGTGAAACGTAGTAAACATGTAAAATTGGCAGGATGCAAGGCCAAAGATGACTGCAATGCATTCAGAAAGCGACTCAGGTGCTTGCTTACTTTCTTCCGAGCCGACCTGCATTTGCTCGGAAGTCACCGATAGCAATGCGTAAGAGAGCGTAAACACATTCTTTATTAATTTTCAGCGTTTGCGTTTACTGGTGCATAATTCCTCCGTCCTTTCGACGAAGAGGGATCATTTCTAGATTTGCAGACTTGACTTTACTGGCATGTTATTCCGCTATCGTTAAATATATAACTGGCTTCACATGATCGCCAAATAAAGATTTATACCGACGCAGGTGCACAGTGAGTGTGCATGTTCTACTGCACATACGTATCTTGGAAGCACCCATCGGAAGTTTACGTACATGGAAGAATACGTTGAAAAATCAGTAGGCAGTTAGGGTGGCGCTCTGTCGGGAGGAAGTGCTGTTACACGCGTCTTGCGTCTTATATGTGCTTTCTACGTAACGAATAAATAGTGATTGATGACGCCGACTGCCTGTCCCGCCATCCCGTTGAACCACCCGACTCCACTGAAACAGGCCCCGACACCTATGTCTTGGCGATAACAGACTGCATCCATGTGGCCGACGAACAACGTAGAGATCCATCGTTGCTCTCTCTTATTGACCGTCTGCAATCCGGCACCATCGACCCTTCACTCAACATGTTCTTGCTTCAAGATAACGTTCTTTACCGCCGCAACATGCACCCCGACGGCGCAGAACTCCTGCTCGTTGTCCCGCATCATCTGCGCAGGGTCGTCCTCGTCCAGTTTCATGACGCCCCCACTTCCGGGCACTTAGGCGTCTCTAGAACTTATGATCGCATACGACGACGTTTTTTCTGGAAGGGCCTTTATCGGTCTGTTCGCCGCTACGTAACATCTTGTGACCTGTGTCAGCGTCGCAAGAAACCTGCGACTCAACCTGCTGGTCTACTTCAGTCAATTGACGTTCCAACCGAGCCGTTTTATCGAGTGGGCCTGGACTTGGTCGGTCCCTTTCCAATTTCCACGAAAGGCAACAAATGGATTGCAGTTGCTACGGATGCAATTACTCGAGCGTTGCCAACCAGCTGCGCCACAGACGTAGCCGATTTCCTACTGTATGACGTCATCCTTCAACATGGTGCTCCACGTCACCTACTCACAGATCACGGTCGCTGCTTCCTGTCTCGTGTGGTTGACGAGTTACTTCGATCATGTGCTACTCACCACAACTTCACGACCTCATATCACCCTCAAACCAATGGACTCACCGAACGGCTAAACCGTACAATGACCGACATGCTTTCCATGTACGTTTCCGATGACCACCACGATGGGGACGTTGCGCTTCCGTTCGTCACATTTGCATACAACTCATCGCGTCATGAAACTGCCGGCTACTCACCCTTCTATCTTCTCTTTGGACGCCATCCCTTACTACCCTTTGACACCTTGCTCCCTTCTGCTCCGGCCTCCCCGTCCACGACTTCCTATGCGCAAGATGCCATCACGCGTGCGCTCGTCGCGCGCACAGTCGCCCGCGTTCGACTCTCGTCATCGCAGACCGCACAAAAGGCCAGTTACGATCATCGACACTGGGATACTGATTTTCCACCGGGCTCTCTCGTCCTTCTCTGGCTCCCATCTCGTCGTGTCGGTCTTTGTGAAAAGTTAATGTCGAAGTACGTCGGGCCCTACCGCGTGCTGCTCCAGGTGACTCATGTCACCTATGAGATATCTCCCATGGCATCCACCTCATCGACTGCCGCACCACGAAGTGACATCGTACATGATTCCCGCCTCAAACACTACAACTGTGATTACCCATTTTGACCACAACAAGCACCGGGACGGTGCTTCATCGGCCGGGGATAATGTCACGAGCCATGGCAAAGACAAAGACGTTGTAGTGGGGCTGGGTCAGAGGCTCTTCTGTCAGACTGAAACCTGCTGGAACCTGTGCGCTCTGTGCAGTCTTGACTAGACAAGCGCTAGCTGTTTACTGGTAATTAAATACTCCCCGTAACAATATCGTGAAGTGTTCCGTACTTGGTGTTTGCCCTCTTTATTCAATTTTCGTTGTCTCCGCGTAATAGACGCACCTTAATTCTGACGCCCTTTTAGAAACATTTCCATATTGATAACTTTCTCGACAGCAGATTCGCCGTGCTCTGCCAGATGGTGCTTATGTATTTAGAGCAAACAAATTTAGTGTGAAGGTTGGCCTGACGTTTGGGAACCCGTCGAGTACGAAGTGGTCGTCACTGAAAGGAGAGACACAGAAGAGCGACTTGCCGCTGGGAACGAAGGACACAGAAGGCAGGAACTAATCTTCCATACAGTCTTGGCGAAAAGAGTCCACGTTTCCGTAACGTTTCTGGGCTGGAGATTGCCTCTCGAACGACGCTTCGCAAACTTGAAACAGTTTTGAAACAAAGGCGAGTTCAACCCGGGGTCCCTTTTAACCATCGAGTACACACTGACAACTCAAGAGGCAGACGCACGCACGTGACTCTCCACGAGCGTCCTACTGTTTTGACCACTCATTCTGACCGGCAGCAGCAGTTATTGTATTCCAACTACCGGGACGACTCGCCTAAAGCCAGTCAAGTGCGCTGTTCAACGCATCTGTGCACAGCGAGGCGGAGTGCAGATGTAACGCGGCCCTTCGTCGCCGACAAACGAAACTCTTTGTGCCCCAGCTGCGTCCACAGCCACTATGCGGCCGGTTTCTCTGAAAGAACCGCCGCCAAAGCTTTGCCGCCTCTCTCTAGCTGGAAACAAAGAAGTATACATTTACAGGGTGTCCCCGCTATCATGCAGCATAATTAATAAAAAAAAAGGAACAGCGTTGCGCGAAGCAAACCTATTGCGTATTGTTTCCAGTACAGTGGAGTAGCCGCCAGTAATTTTATCATTACTGAGATTTAATTAGGTAATTGTAATTAATTATCTAACTGGAGAAGGATTTTTCTAATTCTCAAAGTGTCAATGAAAAAATTGTAGAGCAACATGAAAAACTCCCGATACAGCTTTCTGTTGCTCAATACGTGCTACATAAAAGTGTTTTTCCGAGTGTGAAAGAAGCCCGCGAATACACGCAGAATTGCCGCGCGACTGGCCACTCGAGGCACTTTGCGTGTATTCGCGGGCTTCTTTCGCACTCGGAAAAACACTTTTATGTAGCACGTATTGAGCAACAGAAAGCTGTATCGGGAGTTTTTCATGCTGCGCTACAATCTTCTTATTGACACTTTGATAATTAGGACAGTGCTTCTCGGGTTAGATAATTACTTACAATTACCTAATTAAGTCTCAGTAACGATAAAATTACTGGCGGCTACTCCACTGTACTGGAAACAATACGCACTATAGGTTTGCTGCGCGTAACGCCGTTACTCTTTTTTGAAATCGTGCTGCGTGATAGCTGGGACACCCTGTATTCATAAAAAGTCATCCTCCGAGCTGGTCACCTCTTGTATAGACTATTGGCTCGATTGAGTAGAAGAATAAAAGAACGAAACAGAAGAAGTGCATGCCTGTGTCACGTGTAGGTTCAGCACTGCAAGGCGTGATTAAGCATCCGGGCCGTACCCCCTCCTCTTCCTCTCTCCCCCTTTTCTCTTTCCACGGCATGGTCGCGCGCTGGCCTGGAGTACCGAAGCGTCCCGTGTTTCACTTTGTTTCCGAGCGCCGAAAGATGAATGAATGGCGGGGGCGCGTCGGCGCTAGCTTCTTCAGGAAACAAAGTGCTCGGAGAAATAATGGTGCGTGGGAGGGTGGGGTGGGGTGAGTGTGTAAGAGAGCGGGGTTGCTTGCGCCGTCGAATCCAGATGGGGCAGCGCTGGAGCGTGTATAATTAGGCCGCCCATACCTGGCACGTACACGGATAAGCGGTGTACGCACGCGCACGCCGTTTCTCGTATACGTTGCATGTATATATAGTGAAGTGAGGAGCCGACGGTGCCGTGCACGAAGGTATATACCGTTTCCAGCCGACGCGAACTCAGGAAGGCAAAATAGAAGGAAACAGAAAGTGGACGTTGAGACAAAGAAAGGAAGAGAACGGATGGGTGAAGGTACCAGGCGGACATCCCATCGAACGGGACGAGCGAGCGACGCGAGCGAACGATTAGTTGTTGGGGAAGGGAGGCCGCGCCCGTGCCGTGGGTATATAGGCTGTCGGGAAACGCGGCATTCAGGAGTGAGGCTCGCGTGAGAGCTGCGGAGCGGAAGTGAACCGAACGCGCGTCACCTGGCAGTGGTGCCGGATTGCCGGGGTTGTGAACAAGCGGCCTGCGAAACAAGCCTCGCGGCGAGAACCGAGGGTGGGGTTTCGAACGGAATAATATTGCGAGATTCCCCTCTTTATTATTATTATTATTATTATTATTATTATTATTATTATTATTATTATTATTATTATTATTATTATTATTATTATTATTATTATTATTATTATTATTATTATTATTATTATTATTATTATTATTATTATTATTATTTTCACTCACACTGCTGCAAGCTCAGCTGGAACTTTTCTGAACCTTCACTGACCAGTCATGGCCACCGCGAATATATTTTTCTGTTACGGGTTGTCGTAATTTTTCTGAGGAGGTGTGAGACGTTGAATGTTTTTGTACCTTGGTGCGAGCGAGTCTTCAGGAAGGCATGCTAACTAAAATATACAAACGTGTATGGCACGAGTGCCGACTTGCAGCTCAAGGTTTCATTCTGCGTACGTTTTTCTTTGCGCTCACAGTCTCCGTCAAATGACATTTTGCCCGATGCAGAAGGAAACCTGCCGTTTCCAGTCGCAGATTGCGTCGTTTCCCAGCTCACCTGTGTCTCTTACACTGTTTTCAGTATGGAAGATAAACAATTAGCCAAAGTCAACATCTTACTAAATCCGACGAATCCAAACAAGATGAAGGGTTCACGGGAAGAATGGAGCTTTTGAACTCATGAACAATGGGAGAACGAGGGAACAAGGTAAAACAAGGTGTATGTTTGGGCTTGTCGGTTCGACGTAATTAAACAACGAGAAGGTATACACTCGGATCAAACAAAAAAAGATTCGTGTTATCGACCCTTCTTTCTTTGGTCCAAGTTCTACACCTTGGCGCTGTTTAACAAGGGAAAAAGGAAACTGACAATCCCGTCAAGTCTTAATCCTCCCGCGAGCGCTGTTCGCCCACGGTTGACTAAATCCCCCGAAGTCTGAGTGGGTGCAACCGCCTTGGTCAGAGCCGTAGGTCACCGGAGGGCGCGCACCAGTCGTCACTCTACCGCGAGGCAAGTTCGGGGCACGGTCGCCGCTATCTCTATGCAATCGCAGATTCTGGGCAAACGGAACCAATGAGCAATCAATTGTCGGCCCGAGAGGAGAATAATGCAACTCGGCATCGGCTGCCCGACGGACGCGGGGTCACCTCGTCCCCGGACCTAGGCAGAATCGGGCGACGCTCTGCAATGAGGGGAAAAGTCAGCTTAGTAAGGCCGAACCTCGGGCTTCGGCGTCGGGTGGGGAACATCCCTTCCCTGATGATGTCCCGGGAGCCTAGGGAGGAAGGAAGGAAGGAAGGAAATGGCGCCGAAAGGGGAAAAGGGCACGCCGCCGTACTTCCGATCAGCTCTGACCGGCAGCGGAGCGGAAGGCGGTCCGTGGTGATGGCTTGCAGCGTGTAGGCCTCGGCTACATGCCGCACACACCACGGCTTATTTGGCGCGGCGGCTTACGCCGGGAAATTGCATTCGCGCTCCTTGTGTCATTACCTTTTTGTACGTTCGTTTGCCGTCTTGTAACGAGCAGTGGGATTGCCGCTTTGAGACCGTGGTTTCGGCTAACAATACGGCCGACCCCGCGCGGACTTCGGCTTGGAGCTTAATCATACACGTCCTCTGCGAGAAAGCAGCCATACTTGAGCCGCCGTGATGAAGCGCAGTCTACGGCGCTGCGATGCTGAGCACGAGGTCGTGCGTCTGATTTCCGACTTTGGCGGCCGCGTTATGATCGGGAAGGAATGATAAAAAAAAAAACGCTCGGTTACTGCGCTAATTCGGCGAGCGTTAAATGATACCACGTGGTCAAAAATTCGCAAGGATCCCTTCACCTCGGAATCTCTCATATTGTCAGTTAGTGGTTCACCCCCGCAGCTCTGTTTACTTTTACAAGCGAAGCTTGTCTATGTCTAGCCTGAACGTCGTCGTCGTTGTTGGTGGTGACCTGAGTGGTTGTGGCGCATACCCACAGTGGGGGATTGGCCATGAATCGGGTGGTTATGTTCGGTGTATAAAATCAAGGGAATTAACAATTAGCCTGAACGTCCATGTCTGTTCGCAGAAACTATCATCATCAGCAATGGCTCGAGTGTCGTCGTCGTCTTCTTCCACAGCTTTCACGTTGGCGCCCCTCAGCGCAACCGCGCGAACGCTTGCTTGCTTGCTTGGTTGCTTGATCCTCATCCGTGGCGCTTACCCACTACGGGGGATTGGTCAAGAAGCCGGCGGGTAAAGGTTAAAGGGAAGGGGGAGACGGAAAAAAAAAACTAGACGAAAATGTAAATCAGGGTGAAGTATTGCGTTTATGATAATTTGGAAAGAGATTTACAGGGCAGAGACAGAATTAAAATCATTGTAATTGTATATAAACAGCTAAAAGATTTTTGGTGGTATTAGCATAATTTCGAAACAACAATTAGCGATTTAATGAGTTATCGAATTATTTATTTCGAGACTTAACACGGGTAGTCTTTTTGTGTCACAGATAATTGTCACAGAGGGCCATGCAGATGTTCCTGTGGCTAAAGCCCATTGAAGAAGCCCCGAAGGAGAGGATATTTTGAGTATTTAGAGAAATGCCCAATTTACGGAATGAAAATTCGAATTTCTTCCTCTGATTCCTAAAGCTACGACAAAATAATAGAAAGTGGTCAATGTTTTCGGGTTCCTGGCAGGTAGGACACAGAGGGGACGGTGCCAGACCGGACCTGTGTAGGCAAAATTTAATGGTGGGATTCAGGCAGCGTAATTTTGTTATGGAGATTTCTAATTTACGTGTGGGGCACCATTTATTGTCCCACGAAAAGGACAAATGATTAAATTCCGAAATTTGGATTTTCAGTTTTGTAGAATTTGTAATAGGGAAAATTTTCTAAACCTAGCCGCAGTGACATAAGCCGAACTAGGTATGACAGACATAACTGGTCCATCAAGAGATATCCGCGCAAGTATGTCTGCCATTTCATTTAAGAATATACCACGATGGCCTGGAACCCATACCAATCGTACCAGACTAAAGTTAGGAGGGGTTAACAATTTAGATGTATTGGTTACAGTAGTGTCTGCAGATGAAGTGAGCGATGTACATACTGACAGTGAATCAGTCACTATAACCACTGTTGAGTAATTTGAAGGAAGTTTCCGCAGAGTTAAGATAATCGCTGCTAGTTCAGCCAAAAAAATATGGATGTGAAATCCGGAAGGCGTACTGCATAAGACCAGGATAGTGATTCGGAGAAAATACCCACACCCGCTTTCTCTTCATTCATTGACGCGTCAGTCGCGATCACATGATCTATTCCTAGTTGCGTTAAATGATCTTGCAACATGCCGTTTAAGTATGTAGCGGGCAGGAGTTTGGCATTCGATGGAAATATATCGTCAAATTCAATCATTATATGAGGTAAGGGTTTGTCTGAGCAAGCGATCTCGCGCATATTAACATTTAATGAATCGAGCTCAGCTTGTACAAACAAAACTTGAGGTCGAAGTAGGCGGGACCAATGCTCATCGAAAAATGCCCTCATTTCCCTAATAAATACAAATTGTGATCTTCTCAAAGAAGATGCATAAATGTTTAATTATGTTTTTACCGTTAGAATGCGGAATCTGCAGGGAAGTGTAGGCAGTCGTGCTTCTTGATATAATACATTGTTAGCTACAAATTTTGGCAAACCGAGACAATTCCGAATTGCCTCCCGCTCTAGAATAACCAGGGGGTTAATTTTGTACGCTGGCCCACCAGAGAATAGCACGGGCCCAAATTCCAATGTCGGACGAACATACATACGATAAATCATCATTAAAGTGTCTCTGCGTAGCCCAGAGCGATGTGGGCCAAGTTTGCTTATCATGCCAACCGCGCCTCTCGCCCTAGATTTAACACGATCAATGTGATTTCGCCAGCTCAGGTTTGTGTCGTATATTACACCGAGATATTTGATAAAGTCAACTTGCGGAATAATTTCCTGATGATATTGGAGAGAGATATTAATTGGTACATTCAATGGAAACACAATCAAGGCGCTTTTGTTAACATTGAGCGACATTCGAACATTCGCAAACCAGGTTTCAAGTGTTCCCAAGTATGACTGTAGTGTACCTTGTAATGAGTGAATATCACTCGCAGACGCAAAGAATGCTATGTCATCTGCATAGACATATACTTGTACACTAGCTATCGCACAATGGGATTGAACTTAGTAAAATGTTAAATAAAATAGGAGAAAGGACAGATCCCTGGTGAACTCCTCTTGTTTGACTATATTTTTGTGTCACCAAGCCACGCTGAGAACAACATAATTTTCTACCCTTTAAAGATTCATGTATCCAATTTATAATATATCGAGGGAAATCCATGCTATCTAAAACGTTAAGGAGTATGACATGTTCTACACTATCGTAGGCTTTAGCCAAATCAAGGGTCACTAAAGCTGCATACTGCCGCCTAAGCCGTGCAAGCTTAATGCGTTCCTCTAAATCGATATGGGCGCACGTACCATATCGAGCATCCGGGTCTAAATCCAATCTGACATGGGCTCAATAATGTATTATCCGTTAAAAATTTCATAATACGAATGTGCAATACCCTTTCTTTTAATTTCATAACATTTGAGCTTAATGCGATTGGTCTTATATTATCTGGGTCCAATCCTGCTCCTTGGTTTTTGAGCAGGGGGATTATTTTTGCGAGTTTCCAGTCAGGAGGAATCCATGCGTTCATGAGGGAGTATAGTTAACGATATTGGAGAGGTCTCGTGGGGATAGGTCAAACAATATTTTTAACATGCGTGATGTAATGCGATCTGGACCTGGAGCTGTGCCAGGGAGCAGCCGAATAACGTGCTGAAGTTCTTACCATTGATACCTCTATAAAGTCATCCCCTGATAGAACTCCTACGAAGTTTACTTGCAGCTGAGTTGTAAAACGCTCTTCTAAGGCTTTTGCGATCTTATTGAATGATTATAATAATTATTTTGGTGATAGAACCACTGAATCGATGTTTATGGGCACTGGAAAGGCCTTACGAGAGCGAAGAAACCTAAATAATGCTTTTTTGTTATCACTTTTCGATAAAAAGTTGTACCGTTTTTCATCATAATTATCCTTCGCTAAGAAAATTGTTCTTTTAAACGTAGCAGCAGTATATTTATAATTACTCCAATTAGTGGGGCACTGATGAAATAAGTTTCTTCCATGCAGCTTTGCGGCATCGATAACCTCGTGCGCAATCACTATTCCACCATGAACAATCAATGCGCTCTTTTGTTGATGATACTGCACATTCTGATTTTTTAATAGTACCCTTCAAAATTGCACAAGGCTCATCGCTTTAATATCTCCAGAGAAGAAGAAACCTAAATAATGCTTTTTTGTTATCACTTTTCGATAAAAAGTTGTACCGTTTTTCATCATAATTATCCTTCGCTAAGAAAACTGTTCTTTTAAACGTAGCAGCAGCATATTTATAATTACTCCAATTAGTAGGGCACTGATTGGAAATAAGTTTCTTCCATGCAGCTTTGCGGCATCGATAATCTCGTGCGCAATCACTATTCCTACACGGACAATCAATGCGCTCTTTTGTTGATGTTACTGCAAATTCTGATTTTTTAATAGTACCCTTCAAAATTGCACAATGGCTCATCGCTTTAATATCTGTTTCCATGTCTGTCCTAGAAGACAAAGTTGACTGTAAATTATTTAAAAATTTTGAATAGTCCACGAATGTATGCGTATGTTTTTTAAAGAAATGAGGGGGTTGTTAATATCAATGACAATCGCGCGGTGGTCACTACTAGTGGTGGCATCAACCACAGTCCAAGAAGAAATGAAATGCCTGAGCTAGCAAATGTCAAATCTAGGACAGATCGTGACTGCGAACGCACGAAAGTGGCAACTTTAGCATTTAAACATGTTAAATTTTTAACATTAGCCCAATCCATAAACGTTTTCCAGATGAGTCTGTGCGGAAGCCCCATGACATATGATGCGAGTTGAAAGTCACCCGCAAGCAATATGTTCTTTTTGCAGTATGTTACTGCGACATCAAGTGGGCGTACGTTTTGCACTCCAGCGGGAAAGTAGGAGTTAATTATAGAGAGCGGCTGCAACCCGGAATAGTTATTTCTAATATTAAGATTTCACATTCGGATGATAGGGTATGATGCGAAATTTTGCTTTATGACAGAATTTAGACGAAATGAAAAAAGCTAATCCGCCACCTCGGGAAGGTCTATCCAATCGAAAACACTTGTAATTGTTTAAATGAAAGTCTTGGTCAGCGGACAAACAAGTTTCTTGTAATAGTATAACTTCTGGCGATTGTTGGGAGATTAAATATAATGAATCTGTGGTTGCAGAAAGTATAGATCGGCAGTTCCACGCACTGCAGTATCCTTAGGCACCCTATGTTGACGGTATGACAAGCAGCCGCAACTGCTTGGTCCAGGATACTGTCTTTTAGAAATTCAGTCCTCGTAAGTGATTCTTACACACACTTTTTTGTTTTGGAGTTAGGAGAACGAGGCATTTTGTTGTTAGGCGATCTTGTGCGTTTAAGAACTCGAGTGTCCACATCTACATCTCGATTGCCTAGAGAGTCTGAATCGGAATGGCATTCATGATCAACCTGAGCGGAAGTCTAAGGACGTACTGAATCCACAGTGTTAGAAGGAAGAGCTGTCCTGATATTTAGGTGATGTTGCAAGTAAGGCGGCCGTATTTTGTGCACTGTTTGTTAGTGTCTGAGATATACCAGCCAATTGCGTTGATATTACTGTAGCCAAAAATTCAGAGAGATTTAGTAGAATTTTTTCTAATGCCTTTTCCATCGCTTTTTCTATTGCTGCTGGAATTGCCTGGGGCAGTGACTGATCCATGCCGAATGACTGATGGGCTGTTACACTGGCATAACCCTGGGTCCTGCTCTGAATTTCTTCAAGAGATTCTCGACGAGTGCACCGTCGCCTCTCAATTATTTCAATCACCTGAATTTCATTCGGATCTGGCAGGGCAGTTGGAGTAGTCGGCAGCATGATTCGCATTGCATAAATAGCGTGATTGCTCCTGAGACGTGCAATCGTTGGCATCATGTTCTTCTCCGCATAATCGGCATCGAGCACTTGAACGACAGGCATTAGCGCTGTGTCCGTACCGCCAGCACTTGAAACATTGCAGTGGTCGTGGAGCTAAGGGTTCAACCCTGTAGATTAATGGCCATGCCTTTATCTCTGATGGGCGAGCCGTCCCTGCAAATGTCGCTATGATTGTTTCTGTAGGGACCCTATTATTGTCTACAAGTCTGGTACAGCGGTACACGGAAACTACACCTGCTGCAGAAAATATCTCTAGGATTTCTGGTGGAGTTAAGCTTATGTCCACACCGCGGACTAGGCCTTTGCAGCAAGCTAGATGAGGAGGGATGAAAGATCTCACCGGCTGCGTGGCAAAGTTAGTGCATTTGAGAAGATCCTGTACACAGGTCTGGTCTGGTGAACAACAAAGGATTCCCCCACGTCCAAACTGTGTGACCTCGGTGATTCGCTGAAAGTGAGATGAGATAGCTTGAAGTTCTGATTGAATAGCCTTGGGGTTCTTCATACTGATAATTCCTCCATTGTTAGGTACCAAAGCCATAGGAACGCTACTGACTCCACTGTGAAGGAACAATTCCACCGGTATATCCTGAGGGGGAATAGAAGCAGACGAGAGGGTAGGCCTCTGGCCTGGAGATGAGACAGATATCACCTTATCAATCCCAATTGAGAACGCAAGCACGAAGTGTTGACGAATTGAGCGGTTGTTGCTGTATGCAGTCAGTGTATGCGCAGTGTGAATCAGAATTATAGACTCACTCAGAAGTTTATATCAATAGAACGGCTGCACGATTAGGATATCAGCAGAAAAGAAGACAGATCTGGTGGCAATATTGTTAAACTTTCGTTTTTCTGTGAGAAACTGAAGGGGTAATGCTGATATGTCAGTCTGGTGTATAAAATTAGGGTTAGCTACAGAGCAATGGGAAAAGGCAAGAAAAAAAAAAAAAGATGACCGAGAGGAGAGTGCGGAAATTGAAGGTGTCCATTGTGAAGATGATGACAGAGAATAATGCGACGATCTACGGTAATAACAGGCTCCTCCTTCACAATTTGTTCAATGGGAGTTAATGCTTTGGCTCATATCCGTGTATATCACGTCACATGCATCCATATTCAATGATTTCATCGTCCGGTCGAAAAGGAGCAAAAAGTTTACGAATCGTTTCAACCTACTTAGCTATACGGGTGATACAGAGGAAGCTGAAGCAGCTGAAGTCTGTAATAAAGAAAATAAAGGTCGTGAAAGAACTTTTACTTAGATAGGTCAGGTTTAGTGCTCTTGCCTTTGTGCCCTTATTTTAATGAAAACAACAAAAACGAAAACAACAACAAAAGAGAAAAACAACACTTCTTTTTATTTTGTCCTCGTTGCAAAAAAAAAAAAAAAAGAATCTTCGAACTTCTTCTTCGAAGACTTGACCTGAACTTGACAGATCCTGTTATTCTTTCGTTTGAATCCTACGCTCTGGGATTCTGCCGCAGTGGGACGCTTACACCACAGCACACGATTTCATTATTGAGTCAAAACGACTGTTATGTTACTATTTGTACAAATAAAGAAAATGTCCTTTTCAATTGCTGATAACCGATTCTCTCTGCTCTCATTTAGCATGTATACCTTTTCCATTCTACATCAGTTACCCTATATAAGTACAGAAAGATTATTTGCGATTATAACTTCGAATAATGATTAAATGTCTTGATCAATCCCCCATAGTGGGTATGAGGAACACCGTTGCTGGATAACAACAACAACGCTGTAATATTTTGCCCACGCAAAGCCGATCTTCGATTTCTCTTATTAGTTGTCAATGCCTGTTTTTGCTACAGTAACGCGTCAAGACATGCGACACCAACCACGTCGAAGAAGCCTTCTTATTGTCATCTTGTTTGTCGCCGCCCTCCATCTACAGGTCGTGGACGCAGCGTTCATTTTCGACATCGGCGCCAGGACACCGAAGCCTAAGGACACGGCCTCGCACAGGCAAGATGGCTCACCGGCGCATACGTTCCAGTCTGCCGTACGACCAATCATTGTCGAGCGTGAAGAAGAAGCGGTGGAGCTGGCTCAAGTTTTGCCGGCTGCCTACGTTGACTGAGACTGTGTCGACCGCGAAGTACGCAAAGACAAATAAAATAAATAATTAACTTATTTTTTTATGCAAACATGACAGTAGAGAAGATGCGTTACTGGCACTCGTTTATCTCTGAAGTTATGAAGCAGTGTGTTCGGAATCAACAGTGATAGTGTTGCGTTCTGAAAACATGACAGTGATTCTGACTTGCGCAGACTGTTGCTGTTGCTGCGCTCATCGTCCTCGTTGTTGTTGTGGCCTCAGCACATGGCTCGTACCCACAAGGGAGATTGGCCACACTGGAGCCAATGAAACTTACACACAACGAAGAAAAAGAAGAAAAAAAAAATAACTAACAAGAAAGGAGACATTGCGCTGTGGGCTCAAATCATGGCTCGGACTGTCACCTGCTTGCTCGCTCCTGATACCATGGTGCTTGCCCACTTGACGGGATTGGTCGAGAAGCCAGTGGTTAAAGGGACAAAGGGAGATAAAACTTAATAGAGAAGGTATATATAAGGCAGGGTATAGGGTGGAAGTCCAACAAATGACATTGAAATAGTTTAACATTAGAGTACTTGTACTTTACTAGGAAAACATGTGAATTACAACGGAGCATCAACATTAGAGGTATTAAAATTATTTAGAATTCGATTGGCACTATTGTGAAGGATCTAACAAATAATTCAAAAAATAAACCCGGTATTCTTTCTGTGTCATGAAGGAAGTCGTAGACCACTTTCTCTAACTTTCTTGGATTTTTCTTTTCATTTACGCAAAGTGGATTGACGTTCCTGCAGAATGTAGCCTATGAGAAAACCGGGAAATGAAGGGAACTTACGCCGCTTTTCTTAGGCTATTTACAGCAAACACTGCAGTGAGGTGTGTGACATAACGCTCGCTATCTGTGTTGCTGGCAAAATGTCCGCAGAAAAAAGTAGAACTTTCACGACGACTTTTGCACGGGTATTGCTTCTCATGGATGCTCGAGTGGGAATACTAAGCATCAAACAGGACGTGAAGGTACGTTCTCACACTAACGGAATGTGCAAAAGCGAAAAATGCGCACGAAACCAACGACATAAGTTCTGGTGGGATTTTTTTTAAAGGCAGCTTTAAGGTAGTTGGTGTGTTAGTTGCATCGGCATATATACGAGGTCTGTTAGAAAAGTACCCGACCTTTGGCCGAAGAAAAAAAAAAAACTGGCATAACTGGAACGTTGGAAACCTAATCACCCTCTAAGTAGTCTCCTTGGGACTCCACAAACTTCTCCCAGCGGTGCTGCCATTGTTGAAGCATTCCGTGAAGGACTCTTTCGGAATGGAGCTCAGCTGTCGTTGCAGCCATAATGTCCTCTCTTGTCTGAAATCGCACTCCTTTTAATGACCTCTTAATTTTCGGAAACAGCCAGAAGCCGCAGGGCGCCATATCAGGAGAGTAAGGAGTCTGTTGAACTACAGGAGTGGGGGTTTTCGCCAAAATAGTCTGAATCAAGTGCGAGGAATGTGCAGGAGCATTGTCCTGATGGATGCACCAATTTCCTGTTGACCACAACTCCGGTCTTTTAGCCGCACAGCATCACATAAGTGACGGAGGACATCCCTGTAGTTTGGTGATTGTTTAACCCTGTGGTGCGTACTTGTGGTGTACCACACCGAGGGAGTCAAAGAAAGAAGTCAGCATCACGTTGACGTTGCTGCGCACTTGGCGGGCCTTCTTTGGTCTTGGTGACGTGGAATGCTTCCACTGTGACGACTGGGATTTGGTTTCCGGGTCGTACCCGTACACCCAAGACTCGTGACCAGTGATTATGGTGTTCATGAAGTCGGAGTCATTGTTTGTGGAATCCAGCATGTCCTGTGAGACTTCAACATGAAGTTGCTTTTGCTCCACCGTGAGCAGCTTCGGCGCGAATTTCGCCGCAACTCTCTTCATGGCCAAATCTTCGGTCATAATGGAACGTGCAGAAGAAGTGCTTATGCCCACCCCTTCCGCAATTTCTCGGATAGTCACACGATGCTCCAGCATTACCACAGCGTTCACTTCGGCAATGACCTGGTCATTTCGGCATGTTGATGGCCGACCGGAGCGTGGCTCGCTCTCCACCGACGTGCGGCCGTCTTTAAACCGATTGTACCACTCTTTAATCTGTGTGCTACTCATAGCATCGTCACCGAAAGCCGTCTGAATCTTCCGAATGGTTTCCACTTGGCTGTCGCCCAGTTTATGGCAAAATTTGATGCAGTAACGCTGCTCCAGTCGCTCCGTCATTTTCCTTGCAATAAAGAAACCGACGAGAGCACTTCGCACTACCTCACTCAAATGCTGCGTCCCAGCGACTGACGCTATCGGCAGGCGGGAAAAAATTCGCGCATGCGCACGAAGGTTCAAGGTCGGCTGATGCAAGCGCCCTTGTTTCATATCCATCAGGTGTTCGCAAAAAAAAAATAATAAGCTCGGATACTTTTTTAACAGACCTCGTATATTATTTCTGGATGTCAAAGGTTCAGCGTGGGGAACTAAATCTACATAAATATGAGGAATACGACGAGGAGCACTACTGACTTTTGTTTAATGTTTATTCAAAGAGTAAGGTAAGGGAGAAGGTACCATGTTCAGTACGAGACATATGGGAACACAAGCGCCAACTCAGGCTTGTCCGACACGGTTCCGTGCTTTCGTTTCTTTGGCATTCTGCTCTCAGCAAGATTTTAAATATCTTGCTGTTTGATCACAAATTGTTTGGTTATCACGGGACGGGTTTGTGAATAATATTCTTTACGAGTTCAAAATGTGTCATTATGCGCTCTTTCGTGTGTCCATGAGGCTCTTAAGCGTTGACACATTTCAGGTTTTTTTTAGAGCACACCTCTTAGGCGCCCGTTTAGGCGGCTAGTGTCGGCATTGTTCCTCGGCGTAACCGAGTGAACGAGCACAGCAAAATATGAAAACGACGCGGAGCGCAGCGTTACAGTGGCTAGAATGGGGAAGTGTGTTGAACGCGCCGGCTCGCGCGTGGATCTTTGGGAGGAAACCGCCAGGTGGCGCTGACACACGCTTACATGGGTGGCGGAAATGGAACAGAAACCTGCTATGACTAACAGCCTCAAAGGAAAAAAAGCCCCCCCCCCCCCCCCCCCCTCTTCCCGTTTCTTGCTTTCGCGTGGAAGATTGAGTGACAAGATACGCCTTTGGTGCCGGAGCACATCGCCGCCCCGCCTCCCTCCCTCCCATACCGCCACAGCCTTTCGCGCGACGGTCGTGTTTGCTTTCCACTGCGCGTTCGCTCTCCGTGATAGCGTGCGGGGGAGTTCGCCCTCCGTGATAGCGTGCGTCCTCCGCGCGCTTTCGCTCGCGCATACGGCGCGCGGCGACGATGTTATCGCCCTTGGAATCTATACGGAACCTCACGGCGACGGCGACGGCAGAAATCCGGTTGAAGTGTCCATATAATTGCTATCGCAATAAAAAGAAAATCAGGAAAGAAACAATTTATGATAACTCAAAGGGAAGCTCCTTACTTTTCGAAGCGAGATCAGGATGCCTTAGAACGCGCAGTTATAAAGCGAAGTACACCAAGGACGAAGCCGCATGTGCTTGCTGTGGTAAAGCTAGAGAAACGGTGGAACATGTTTATTGGAATGTGAAGAAAACTACCCAGCTGCAAGTCTAGGCTCCTCTGACCTCCTTGAAGTTCTTGGGTTCAGGGATAGCACGGGCAAAGTAAACATGTCAGCTGTAGAGATTAGTAAGAGGCGGTTGGAGGTTTGGTGGCAGAAAAGTAGGGAGACCACAAATAACGGAGACGTACAGAAACAAGAGTTCCCAGTCATGGTTCAAAAAGGTTGATGCCTGGAATTCTTTATATTTGTGGGTTTCTCAAAAATAAAGGTAGGACATCAGGCAAAATAATAAAAAGAGCTTGGTGGCGCAACCCACCTCCCCGTTTCAAAGGGGACGCTTATCATAGCATTCATTCCATTCCATTCCATGTCGGCCGCGACGGCGGCTAGCAGCCGCAGTACAAGGGCGCTGCGTGGAATGTGATGATCCGCGCGCGCAGCTTAATATGCAATAACAAAAAAAGAAAGCTTCGTAATATATTCGCTCGTGCATGGCGGTAAATGGCGATAGAGCAGCTATGCTAGCCCTTCAGTAATTGTAAAGCGCCAAGGTAACAATCCGATTGAGCACGCGTCGATGGTAGAATGTAGCTTGCTTTAACCGATTTACTCCCGCTGACACCTTATTGAACGCAAAGCAAGAAAATTCCCAGTGGTAACTCGGAAGCAAACATTTTATTTTTGACACGCTGTTTACGCAAACATCTCATTTTTGAAGAGTGGCTCACTATGCGTTTAAAACAAATCATTCTCAGTCATCGATGATGTTTTGCTACGCGACGCACCTGCGCTGGTGCTTTTTTTCTCACGAGAAAAAATTGTTTAAATTGTTCACAAATAGTTCAAACAGAAAGTTGTCAGACTTGGTTTATTCTCTGCTTAGTGACGCTCCTGAGCTTCAGGTGCTTCTTCTTTTCACGGGAAGACGCTCTCTCTTTGTTGAGTGCCTTCGTGTAGCAGTGCAAGCGGTTGACCAAAAAAGAATTTTGGAACCTGGTTGGTAAGGCTGGGGCCATGCGGTGCACAGCCCAGTATGACGTCGTTTTTGTGCAGGCAGGAGACAACCTCTACCGAGCTGTAACTGTGCAGCTCGTTGTAACTGACCCACATCGAAAAAAGTGGTTTCAAGGCCGTCTACACAAATGAGAAGAGCTTCTCCGAAGGGTAAACGAAGTCCCCATTGACGCAGAACATGGTGAAAATCGTCACCAGTTCGTTGGCTCGTCAAAGCATTCTTTGACACACAGACTGCAGGAATGTTTTGCGTGCAACATACCTTGTCACGCAGAAAACTAGCCGCGAGTCGCTCATCCTTTAAGGGCAATCATGGTCGGGGAGCATTGCGGATTCAAAAGGACTGATCGACTGGTGGGGTAGTTGGTATGGCATTATTTACACAGTCCAGCAGAAGCAGACGGACGGCGAAAGAAGCAGACGGAGCACAGCGCTAACAACTGAGTGTTTATCGCTTAAGGCGTCTGTGTCAGTTAAACTTGCTGGGTTGATTTGTTTGTGTGTCTTCCTTCTCCCTTCCTTTTGTGTGATGATATATATCTGCTCCCGTGCAATAAACACTCATTTATTAGTTAGCGCTCGATTCCGTCTGTTTATTTCACCGTCCGTGTGCTTCTGCGCTACTGTGTAAATAAAGCATTGTAGGACTTTTTTATCATGTGAGAAGCTTCTTCAACCTTCCCACTATGGTTTATGGTTTACATCCTGACTGCTGAGGAGAAGTGTCAGATCGCCCCCTTCACAGTTGCCACTGCTGGGAGGTTGGACCAAATCGTAGAAACTACGGCAGTTCATGGTGATAAAAAATTGGGCAGCAGTACGATATTACCATTCAGGCTCGAAACAATGTTTTCACGCCATGAGTTCACATATAGACTTGCTGCAGCACAAAAAGAAATGAGCGTAACTTCCCACAGATCAGGGCGGGCAGTGTCACTGAAGCAGCACAGCCGGCGCGACTCGCACCGGGCGACGTGTCATCGACAGCGCGCGCCGCCTCGCGGCTCCCTACCGGCGGCTTCAATGCGCCCCGTAGGCGCTGCGTGCCGCTCGTCACACTTCCCCATTCTAGCCACTGGAGCAGCGTGACAAGAAAAGCACAGTGCCGCGCAGGACTTGCGACGACCGCTACGAGATGGCGCCAGAGGAGCGCGCCGTCGGCGCCGTTGTCTGTTCACCGATGGCATGCGGCGAGCGCGTCCAAGAATACCATATATGGAAACAAAGCGCTGAATGAGCGGATGTCTGTCTGCGCTGGCTGCTGTGAATCGCGCCCACGCGTCACCCACGCGCTGCCTCTCGCGATCTCCCGATTAGCGAGACAGCCGCGCCACACTTCGCTCCGTTTGCACCGTGCCGCACGAGACAGATTGTCCACGCCAGCCATTATATCGTGAAATGAAAACACGTATAGAGCTGCGCTCAAATTTCGCATTAGGGAGCATCGTAATCGTCAGTGATTTTTTTTAAAACTTTCTTTACCTACCATTTTGGGGTTTCACCTGGGTCGACTGGTCAGTCGCTGGTCGGGTTCTCGGGGAGTAGACTAGACGCTTCCTCAAAGAGAGAGAGAGAGAAAAAAAAGAAAGACCGCGCTACGTGAGGCGACATGTGTTACCTAGCAAAAAATACAACTGTTCTCAAATGAAAGTTATCAAGTAATAAAGCGCATTGTTGTTGCGTTTATGGTTGCTTTCGCAAGACATACGAGGCGCACGGATAAGTAAAATGTAGCACTATTTTTGAATTAGGGAAAGCAACCAGCCGCTAGTCGGGGCCTGCTTTTGTACTTCCGGGTTCAAAGGCTCGTCCGCTGCCCCAGCATTCCTCGTACATCGCCACTCTTCACACAACATGCCGCGATCGCAGCGCCATTGTGATCGCGCGCTCCTTGATTTCCCGAAGGACGTTGGTGGCTGTCGAAAATATCTGCAGTCTTTTTTTTTCTATTTCTTATGCTGCTATTTTGTTCTAAGCAAGCGCGTACTGCGTGCTGCGGCATTTCGGTCCACTAACCCTTCATGTCGCTTTTGTATTTAAGAATGTTGTCAGGAGGCCCGAAACGTTGAAGAAGAAGAAGAAGAAGACGAATAAAAAAAAGAAGATGGAAAATGAAAAAAGAAATCATGTTCCCTTAGAAAAGGAGAGACGCCCCGATGAACGTCGTGATTGCGTCCAGCGCAGAATGATGAAGTAGTGACCTCTTGACATTCCAGGAGTGCTTTTCGAAAACAATAGGAACGGTATTTAATTTCGCGCACGGCGGCGTTCTCCAGTCAACAAAAACAACAAAATAGAAATATTAAGGCTTAGATACAGTGATTTTTCCGGCTCGGACCTTCTTTGTTCTGATAGCAGCAGGTCCTCACAGCGAACAGCACCATTTCGCCTGTTTGCCTGCTCCTCAAATAATGGAGCTATCTTCTCAAAAACAACTTGTGGTATCAAAATATGACTCACACCCAGGAAGGGGATCAACCACACAGAAGGCGATGGAAGCTATGTACAACTACAAACAAACAAACAAACAAACAAACAAACAAACAAACAAACAAACAAACAAACAAACAAACAAACAAACAAACAAACAAACAAACAAACAAACAAACAAACAAACAAACAAACTAACAAACAAACAATAAGAAAAGAAAACAGTGACTGTCGATATAACCGCACAATTTTGATTCGGCATACTTCAAAAAATTGCTGTGGTTTAGTTTTGGTTAACCCTGGTTGACAGCAAAAGCTTCAGTGCCCTGGCTACGGCGGCAATGTCTCCTTTCAGGGTTCCGTAAAGGCCTAAATATAGTCCGACGTAGCGTGAACGCGAGCACAGGTTATGTCACGTTGGCGAGAACAACAGCGGCTATAGTTCGACTGATGGTTCGACGTACTGGCGCCGCCAACATAACCGGACGCGCGGCCAAGGCGCTCCAACGCGCCCGGCGTCTGATGACGCTCGCCCGCGTGCCGATGGACTATAGACGCACCCTAATGCTCTCTTGTGGTTTGACCTCTAGCTCTCAAGGCGAAAACTGTTGAGTCAACGACGGCTGCCTGAGGTAGCGTAATGAAGCTTTCGCTTCAAAAGTTAGAAGCCCTTCCCCTGTCGAGGAAATGGGGGTAAGCGAAGCTTGTCGTGTGTTTTTTCGGTGTTCCTCCGAACGAACTGCACTGACGAGTACATCGTTGGGCTCGAACCACAGCCGGTCACATGCGCTGTAGCTGGCTCCGAACTTCTGGTTGAGAAACTCGCGTTGAAACCTGGCCGTTGCACCGGGGAAGTCGCCCTCCAGGAAGTTGGGTTCCTGGAGGGCGAGACCACGCTGACGTTTGGCCTCAACGTCGCGCTCCATGAACTCGTGGTCCGCCGCTCTTCGCTGACGTTTCACCTGGGCTTCGGAAGCCCTCACGCTAGAATCGGCACGTCGACGACGACCCCTTTCCCGAGCGCGTTTATTGTGGATGGATTTCCAGGAAATTTCTTCAAAATTAAATCTGTCCGTTACGTAAGACAATGAATAGCTCACGCCTCCTTAAGCAATGGCTCATACTCCCGTAAACGCGGCCTTCCCATTATGACGACAGAACAGAAGTGAAATTCTACGCTGGAATGATTAGCGGCAACACAGCCATGCTGTGGAAGCAGACGACGACGACGAACGCGGGAGCAGTGGCACGAGCGCGTGCTGAGCACGTGCCGCGCGCCTGTGCACCTCTCAGAGCAGCTGGTTTCTTTAGCGTTACATCGCCGGCGCAGGCTAGCGTATACAAGCTTCGCTTGAAAAGGAAATAAATGTTCCACGATTGGTCCCACACTTTTGATTCGGGTATAGCAGCGTAACCTTCAGGACGATTCAATGAATTGCAGAAGCGCTGCCTTGACGGACCTGTGGCTAGTGTTCAAATGACACGCACCGGATCACGATAAATGTTTGATGTGTATCAAGTTAAACGCAGATGGGTCGGCATAATGAGGAACATTCTGCGAAGGGAGCAGAAGCGGCGAAAGGAAAAAAAAATCAATCTGTGAAGCAAACGACGTCGTCTTCGTCCGCTATAGTGTTACTTCGCTGTGCCCCAGGTGCAGTGGTATACTGAGGGATTTTCTCCACAGGATTCCTCTTTAATTCCCCTTAACCACTTACCTCAGTACGGGGTAGCCAACAGGTCTATGCATTGGCTAAGCTTCCTGCCTTTGCCTCTCCTCCGCCTCCTGTTTCCTCCACAGATGGAACAGTAGAGGGGATATTGTGTAGGGTGGAGGAGGTGAAGATTAAAAAAAATGGCTGTGGCTTAACTCAGTTATGCCTGGGTGTGCGTAACGGTTAATGTTATTGTTTAGCTCGGTTTTTCATTCAGTCGTTGATCCGTGGCCCTGGCACGAGATACCGAACTGGACGACGAACCATCCTCATCTGAATGCACTCGCCTGGCCGCTTCGTACTTACGACGCTTCTCGAGGCCTGCGGCTCGTTCTTCCTCCGTCTCCTCAGCTCGCTGCCTCCTCTTGAATTCGTTCCGACGACGACCCCTGGCTTCTTTCAGTCTCTCCGACTCACTTTCAATATCTGCCGACGAATTCCACCGAGTAGCCCTTTCTATATATACGATGCAACGCCGGCAACACCGATGCAACGCCGGTGGTTGCTAGGCAACGGCTCAGCTCGCGGTTTCACCGGCTCCTCCTCTGACGTCATGCCAGATGGCGTGACGAGCGGTGCTGCCAGCTGCGGCGGTTGCTAGGCAACGGCTCAGCTCGCGGTGCGGCCACCGACCATAGCGAAACGGTGAGAATGCGGCCAATGTAGCTCTCGCTACAAAAGAGAAAGACTCATGCCCTCCGGTCGTCCCCCCAATTCTTTGACCCTCAACTTCCTCCTGGGGGACTGCGTTGACCGGATCAGAACCACAGAAGCAGCGATGGCTGTTCCAGCTGGCACACAGAGTGGCGTGAGCCAATGGGGCCCTGAACTAAATGCCTCCCCCCCTCCCCCCACCATACGAGGAAGATACTCAACAATAGTAGAAATGTGACAAGGGGCGCATCACATTGCATATTTAGTGCATGACGGTGGTAATGCGCTCGGTGAGCGAATCACATTTATGCAACAGGAGAGGGTAGTTTGAGACGGGGTAAGTCGTCTAGCGCGGTGCACGGTTACATGTCGTATTCAGGGAGACAGAAAACTGCAACCATGCGCTCTCCTTCACTCACCAGCGGAATGCGAATCTCCGGAAACAGGTTCCGGCTTGCTTCGGACGAGGCAGGATGCGCGCCATGTAAACGCTTTCGCGCAGTAATTACCGTGATGCGCTAAAGAATGCGACAGGCTACTGTCGCATTCATAAAGATCTGGGTTGTCCTCTCTCCGTCGCATGCTTTCCGAAACGCATGCACACGTACACCTCACCCCTTTGTGTGGTCATGGAGGATGAGGATGTTGAGGTGGCCTGACGACAACGATGACACGACAGGACACGACAACGAACGGAAATGAAGGACACAGCAAAATTAAGTTTCGAGCTTTTGGCTGCGGTCGCAGGAAAATTAACGCTACAGACAAAGTGAAGAATGTTTACAGCTTTGAGAGAACAGCATCAATGGCGGAAATGAGCGCAGGTTGGAAGTGCAGCAAGCAATGTTTCCCTTACACACGACTACGGCGAATGAATCGTTTTAAAAAATTTACGCGCAATTCCACGCTTTCTGTTGATAACGTGTATATATGTTTTAGGGTAAGAGAGCTCACTCGAGGTCTGCTGCATAACACGTATTATTTAGAAGGTGCCTATTTCCATAGCCCCAAATGTTCCTTAACTTACCGTAGGTAGAAAATTTGTCAGCTGACGATTAGAGTAAGTCCATTACATTTATTATGACGTCAGTGGCAATGAAGGCGGCAACATACAAATATCGGTTGCGCTGAGGACGTGGCACTGAACTTGTAGCTGAATGTTTTCACTGATTAAAGCTAGAAATGTCGACGCAAAGATGCAATGAATAAATACATAAAAGGCTAATTGCGTCTGCAGTTTCTTAAACCTTCTCTGTGGATTACATTTTTCGAACAGATCTATATTACAATTGAGGAATAAAACGTACTAAACCAATATGAAACAGTCGCGCCTTTACCTTCTTATGCGTAGAGCTTACATCCTATCGCACTTCTTGATCGCTGTGCCTGATTATCTACATTTATTATTACTGTACCGTTGCTGTTCTGACTGATTATTATGCTTTGCGTTAAGCATAAGCGTGACATGAATGTACATGCTTTTAATTGTATCTTGCTAAAGTAAGATCTAGAAAGTGGACCAGGGGAAGAAATGCGATACGTATCTGGAGATACCACTAGATTCGGTTTGGCTGAGAGAGCAAAATTTAATAGTCAGAGGAGGTATATTCTAAAGGTGACGCATGAATAGTTTGACTGGAGAGACCAGGAAGTTGGCACGTACAGATCGAGTGGCTATGGCTGAAGCAAGGCGAAGTTAATTGGAAAGCACAGGAGGTTTGTGGTGCAGTGGACTTAACGTGGACAACGACGACGCTGAAGACGAATAAGTAGCTCGAGGACCCCTAAGCTCATTAATACTTCTCCGAAACAATTTAGAGCAAGTCTGAGAAGCTTTAATCACTATACGTTGCACGAGACAAACAATAAAGGAGGGGGGGGGGGATGTCTGGTTACGTCTCTTAGTAGACCGGATAGCAGCCGGATCTTTTCATCATAAAAAAAAAGCAACTATTGGTATAAATAAAAGCACATGCAAGGCATGAGTAGTGAAATCCAAGCTCTTGCCCTGCTAGCTACAGAAAGAAATTGCACTTATAATTTCCTGAAAAAGAAATATTGCACTTATAATTCTCTAAATGCAATATTGCTTCACCTTGCGTTAAGTTTTTGTCCTGTAAAGTGTGCTTTGCCATTTATCTGACTGCCGCAGGAGAAGAAATCTTCAATGAGTAGGAACTGGCAAGAAGACGGGACAGGACGTTTTAATTAAACATGGGCCTATTCGTACTGGGAAATGTCGTTCGGGTTCCAAGACGTGCCATAAAGAAGAGCTAATTAGGATTAATTTGGAACGCGTCCCTGTCTGTTCCTTATCACACTGCTAAATCTTTGTAAATGTCCGTTTTGCGCGGATGGTGGGCGTTGGCTGCCTGTCAAGACCGAGACATTCCATTTATTTATTGAACTTAATTTTTCACCTAAAACGCATTCAGAGAATTGTGGTTTAAACCTTGTAAGCTTTTGCTTCTTCCGGAAGGCTCAAAACCGATGTAGTTTAACCAAGAAAAGCGGCAATGAAATCACTAGAACATAAACGAGCATAAAGTCCTTGCATACTTCAAGGTGATCAGCTTGCGATCCAGCCAAATCTGAGGTAGGTTGAAGATTGATTGAAGAAGATACATTATAACTGTGTACATGAAAAACATTTTGAATTGACACCCGGTAGGCTAGGCAGGTATTCTATTAATGTGATTAGCAGTCTTTGGGAACTTCACCCAGCTCGTGGTATGTCTGTTTGTCCGCGCCAAACCGTTTTACCGCCAACATAGGTCACTGGGTAGTCCATGGAATAATGGGTATAGAGCATCCGGATGCTGTGATGAGGGAGCTGGGATCGAAATCAACCATCTCCCCTGCTTGGGTCAATGGACATGTAGCGCTGAGCATCTACCCATTTCCAATCAACCTCTTTCAGGCCATCTTGGGTCACTTTGTATGTGCTATTGTTTGTATGTCGCTCTTCAAAGAACCTTTTTAACGCCAACTTGCGTCACTGCTGCTGTAGCAGTGGCAGCTCGAAGAGGCAGAAGAAGACTGTCGATGTTAATGCGATTAGCATTACACGTCGTCACATTCATCTGCAGTGCCCCAGATGCAATTTCCGAGATTCTGCCCAGATTTACAAAACGTACATTGAGCAAACCGGCCTCGGCCACGAGCAGCAGCAGGCGCTCGAAGAGGAAGAATAAGACTCCGTCGGGCTGCATACACGCCTTACACATGACGCGTTTCGGCTGTGGCAATACCGTGTTGCTACACTGCCCCAATGCTAATCGCATTAAGACCTAGATTCATCGTGAGACGGGTTCTGCCGGAATAAAAAAAAAAGAGAAAAAGAAATGCATACTTTTTGACGTCGAAAAATGTGCACTAGTAGAAGTATTTCTTCCTATGCCTTCATTTTCTTGAACAAGGAAGAGTTCGTAGTACCAGGACAGGCCCTTTTGTTTTGCTTGGTCTTTGGTCAACGTGGGGCAGTGAACTTTCAATTCGCTTCACCTCGTTCGCAGTCGAAATGCAGCCTTGTTCGAGTGGTGGTGAAACTTGCACTGCACTTCACAACTAGGCAGTTGAATGGACGCTACGAAGCGTGCTCGAACGATCGAGACTGTGCTCGAAACTGACCGGGCGACATTCTCATGCGTATGGACACGCCTGGTATAGTAGACGCGAGATCGCACTTTTGATTTTGTTTTATGCCACCTGTAGCTTGCACTTCAACGCCAGATTAAATTGTAATGGAGTTTTCGACTTAACAGTGGGGTGGCAGAATGGAGAAAGATTATGACGACCACGCGATCTCAATAAGCTCTACAGTACTCGTATCAACCATTTCTTGTTCATCCGCGAACTGTCGGCGCTGCGAAAACACAGTATTAGTTACCAACCAGCCATCCATTCTTGATCCGCCCTCTAGCCGGTGCGCAGGTAAAGCCTCGGCATTCGTCCGTGAGCCCCAAAGGAACCGAGGGTCGCTTACAAACCGCTCCCTTGTTTACGTGAGTCTCCCTTCCTGGCCGGATATCGACCGGCGTACACGCAAACGATATGTCTGATCAGCTCTGAGAAGCAGAGTCAATCCTTCACCGCGCGCTTGACTGTTTGATTCGATTAGGGCCGCGTGGTGGAAGGAAAGGCCATCGCCGAGTGCTGTCGTGCGCAATAACCGGCCGCTCGGAGGAATCGAGGCGGCTCAATTGGGCGCCGTCGTCATAGATCACGGCCCCGCGTGTACCGATAAGGCCAACGCCAGTCATGGGGACGGGGGGGGGGGGGGGGGGGGTCGACGTTGGAAAGCCGCAGCCTTCTCTCTCCCAAAGAAGAGAGAAAGGGAGAGAGAGATGAACAACGAAGAAGAGGGATGCGTGTAGCGTTTGCGGAGAGGCCACCCAAAACTCGGCGGTGGCTGCAGCAACGACGTCCGGGGTTGTGGGCGGAAAGGGGGGGGGGGGGGTGATCTTGGCGCCGTCCTTTTCAAAGACGTCCCTTCTCGTCGCGCTACGGGGCGCCGTCAGAGCCCCCGGCGGGCCAGCCTGCCACGACGGTCACCGAGTGCCATTTGTCTCCGAGCTCCTCGCGCTGCAGCCACCAAGACAGCGCGACGGCGCTCGCTGTGCAGCGTGTCGTCTTGGAGGCAGGCACGCACGGCCGCGTTCTGTCCGCGCAGACTACAAGAAGAGCAGACGACAGCCATGCACGTACGTGCTCGCGCCCGAACACTCGCAAGGAAAAAAGATGAGCGGTATATGGAACGACCGTAGCAACGAAAGGAGGAAAGAGAAGGGGGTGTGCGTCGGTCGTGGATAGGGACAGGAACTAGGCAGCGTCGGATGCAGTGAAGACGCGCTGACGATGGCGGAGAGTGCGGGCGGGCGGGCCGGCAGAAACAGGCGAGGCACTGACAAAGCGACGAGGCACTGGATTCATGAAGGGATCGCCGACGAAGAAGAGTGGCCGGCATGAGGATGGTGGTTTCCTGGGTGCGCGGGAAGAAGGAGACGAAGGAGAGAACGATGGCAGTGGATGTATACGAGACCACAGCTCGGGTAGGAAAACAAAAGCGAGCTCGCTGGGCAGGGCTCCTCACTATACCGTACCGCCGGCGGCAGTGGCGGCAGCTACCGCGAGCTTGTTGGTACGGAAGGGAGGGGAAAAGAAAAAAAAAAAGACGTCCGGGCGTCGTGGTTTTGGGACGAGCAATGCGATAGAGAGAGAGAGAGAGCGGGCAAGCAACAAGTCATCCGTGACACGACTCGGGGTCGGTCCGCCCGGTCGCCGGACGCCCATTTCTCTCGGCTGTCCCTGTCCGCTTTCTAATGGCGTGCTCTCGTTCGTGCACCGACCTTCGGCGGGGGGTCCCCGTAATAATGACGGCGTATATCGCTCTCGCGCCAGCGCGTATGCTGGCGGCTGCGTCTTATTCTCCTGGCGCGCAGGTTCTTTCGGAGCTTTTCTTTCGCAATGTCTCGTTCATTGCGCCTGTCTTTTCATTCTCTCTCTCTTCTTCGCACTCCCTTCGGTGCCTCTCAAAGTGCCTTCTCGAAAGTTGCGGAAAGCACGTGCGCGCACTGGATGAAGTTCTCCGGGGCGTCCAGTGTAGATTTGCATTTGTTTAGTGCTGGGCGGTGGTCTGTGCGCGCGGGTGCTCGTCGTAAAAGAACACCGCTACCGGAATGCCTCGTGCACACGCCCCTGCCCGAGGCAGGCGAGTATTTCATGTCACACGCGGACATCAACGTCGGCGCGCTCTTCCGGCTCATCATTTAGCTTGAAGGAAGGCAGGAATGTAGAATGTAGAACCAGCGGAACACGAGCACGCGTTGTGCTATCCTGCCTAACTTAGCGTGAAAGGGTTATCGTCTTTAAGGGACCCTCGTAGCTTGCCCTAGAACGTAAAAAAAAAAACGAGATGAAAGAAGCGAAGAAGAAATCGACCGGTTAAATCAATGCTTCACGGAGAGACTAAGCTAGCGTTCAACTTACAAGCACGAACACGACGTATAAACTGCGCGCGTAAACGGGTGACTTAAAGTTAGCGCTTTCGACTGAACTCGCTTTCCGAGTTAGACTGTTAACTTGACTCATGATCATCGGCGTCACATTTTATTGAAAAAAGAAAGCGTGCGAAGAAAGAAGGCGTGGACGCCTGCACAGTTTTACACCCTGTTTTTAATGTTGTGACTGCTGAGGAGAAAAAGTCACGAAGGAGGAGGCATATCTATTTTATGCAGACTACGCACGAGCGGTCCTGCCACAGCGGAGTCTGATTTGTACTTAAGGAGAATAGGAAAGCATCCATCAAAGACTGCATTAGGACTGGAACGTTCTTCTTGATAAAATGAGTGAAATGGTTTCTTTCGAAAAAAAAAGAAAAACAAGAAGAAAGAATTTACAGAGAGTTCTATTCATAGAATTAGATGTTTGCTCATGTTCTGCTGGCGCTACACTTTTCCCTGCTTTTTTACGTCGATGCTCAGTTTTGAGACAGTACGCTTTTTTTTGCCTCTTCCAAGTGGTGAAGTACGATGTCACCTTATAACCTGCAATCCAATATCACAACCACGCTCGGTATGCACATTTATAGAGAGTGCGCTCCCGTGTCACATTGATCCGGTGATAGAAATGCTTCAGGAGCAACGATATATTCGGCTTGTCAACACAGCCATCCGCCTAATGTTGATGAAACCGGAAGGAAAACGAGGAATGACATGTGTTCAGAACTTGGTCCGCCGGTCTGCCGGAGGAGCGAGCTGCTACGAGCACGCGTGCGGGAGTTAGATTCAACGGCATGTCATGAATACTTCCGTCGCCCTGTCAACGCGTCCACGTCTCCCTAAGTGAAAAGTCGGTATTCTAGCGGAGGGGCACCGTCCCGTGACACTGTGGGAACCAGCGGAAAGCGAGCAGTATGCGGGAAATTTCGCCGCCAGAAGTGTCACTGCTTACCGCTGGGATGTGCCATCCCTTTGCTCTTTCGTCAACCTCCTGTCATCAGTATGGAAAAAAGGTACACGAGGTCGGAGTAAAATTTGGAATTCACAGGCGGTGGCCTGCTTGAATACCTTTGCGTACACGTTGCTATATCGAAGGTAATACAAACGTAAGCTCTATAAATGGAATCACCTTGTACAGAGAGAGAGAAGAACTTTATTTATTTCCGGCAGATTGCTGGGCTGGGTTCCCACCTAGGAGCCAGCGGAGAGACCGTGTCTCCCGGCAGCTTCCTCGGCCTGCTGGATAGCCCACAGTTGCTGGTCCAGGCCTGAACTGAGCAGCGCAGTCCCCCAACGCGCCCGAAGGCCCTCATTGGAGGCCGCGACCCCAGTATTGCTGATTAATGCTGGACATGCCCATAGGATGTGAGCTAGTGTGGCTCTGGTGTTACAATACTGGCATAGATTGGTTGTATATAATTCGGGGTATATATGGTTCATGATGACAGGGTTCGTGTATGTTCGTGTTTGTAGCTGCCGCCATTGAACGGACTGGGCCCTATTGAGCTTGGGGTGAGGTGGTGGATACTCAAGCCTTTGCATTCGATAATGTTGAGTAATGTCACAGAATTTAGTGAGCCGATCGTCCCATTCCCACACCACCGCGGAGGTGTCCGTTCGAGTGGCTGCTTCTTCGAACCCGGCTCGGAACGTGAGACCTCGAACCACGTTGTGCGCCACCTCGTTTGGACTGAACTCCGGCTGATCAAGAGGTGTGTGGGCTGGGATCCAGAGAATTTGTACGCATTTGTCTGCCTCATAAGTTTTGCCTGTATTAAGGATCCGCAATGCCTCAGGGGAGATTCTGCCGTTGGCGTAGTTTCGCACGGCCGTTTGAGAGTCGCTGATGATGTACGAGGCATTGGTGTGAGCTATCGCCAGCGCGATAGCCACTTCCTCCGCCGTTTCTACGTGTCTTGTGGCGATTGATGCGCTTGCTTTGCATTGATGTGTGTGGTCTACGACCGCAGCTACGAAGCGGTACAAGTACAAGCACCTTGTACAAGTAAAATTCATTACAGCTGAGCGAGCGGAAGCTTATTAAGCGAGGAGCTTGATTTCTGGAACAACCATATGAGTCAAACAGACAGTGACGCCGAGGTGAGCTCACGGGAATTTCATTGTTTGCTGACAATAGCTTTTCTTGACGTCATTGTATGTCGGCTTCGTATGTTTCTTAATAAACGCCCAGCGCATTGTATCTCCTGGTTCTTGTCAATAGGTTTCCTACACAGTAACACAAATGTTTGAAAACGTCAATTAGCGGTGCTGACTGGTCACTGCAAATTGTTGAGCTTGTGTGTCCTTCCATCCACGTGACCACACACTAATATCAGGATGTCTATTACGAAAATATAAGCGAAGATTGCCCGTAGGCTGTGTTTTTATAAGCTCTGTAGAACTTACTCGAGCAGTCAAAGGACAAAAAGATATAGCAAATTGAAAGAAAAGAAGCTTAAAAAATAAAATAAGTGCGAACATGCCAACTATGAATGTACGCTTGTTCAGTATGCCAAGATAAGAAAGCTTATTATTTTAGTTCGGTGCCTGTTGTGAATTGATAACGAGAGAACAGAATAATGACAGCAGGGGAAGAGAAGAAATGGCCAGGAGGATTAAATTCCTGCTCATAATTCAGTATACGAAAGAGGACTCGCCTCGGAGGAACGGCGAAGCCGGAGGTGTGAGAGAAAAAAAAAGGCGAAGATGAAAATGGGTTAAAAAAAGCGAGAAATACTAGCTGACCTGAGTTCGCATGGCTGCCTCAATTAATTAGATTTCTTCCATCATACCAGAAGGACAATGGAAGCACACATTCTCATCAATGGTACAAAAAAAAACAACAAAAAACGCACACACTTATCATCGATAAGAAGTTGAAAAAAAAAACTACAATGATGTGGGCGGCAACTTTGTTTTAAACGGACAAAGAGAGAACGACCGCTTCCGGATCGTTATCAAGAAAGATGAAAAACAAAACTCGTTCGATGAGAAACGCCCGAGAAGTACAGAGACCGGAGGCAGTGCAGCTGTGCTAGTCTTTGTCACATTGAAGCTTTGAATTCCGGGCGCGGTTTAAATTCTCGGAAACGTTCTCGGCCCTTGTTCTTTTCGCTCATGATAAAGGGAGATCGACTGCGTGACGAAACGACCGCATTCGTCATTTGCACGAAGCCAGGCGGAAAGCGGCATACACAGCCGGTGGAGAGGTATTTCGCGCATTTTTTATTTCTTTTCGTAAGTCGGGTTGTCAGGAAAAAAATCACGCCTGAGTACTCTACAACTTTCAGCAAACTTCTTTTGTGCGAGGCACACACTCCAGAAACAAAGGGAGAGCTTGTGCGAGTAATTGCAGACGTAAGTAATTACTGCCGTTTGTTTCTTAGTTTGCACCGTTTTCAAACGTTTGCGCACCCAAACGGGTACTGTCTAGGCCCAAAGAGTGTGCAGTGACGCTCTGCTTGCGCGTGCACTGCATCGGGGAGCACCAAAACTCTCTGAAATGGAGTTAAACTGGAAATATACAAAAACTTTCTTTTGCGGATGCAATTGCGTGTCCAGTAATTTCTACCTTTTTTTAGCGTTCTCGTACTCTCAGTGGGGTACGTTCACTATGGGTGGGCACAGGCGGAGTAAACGTGCTACATTGGGGAGTTTAAACACTGAAAAATGGAGTTAAACAGGAAACAAGAAGTTTCTACCATTTTGCATGAATAACTGATTGACCCTTAATTTGCACCTATTTTTGCGCATTCTCGCGCTCTCGTGGTGCAGGTTCACTCTCGTTGGGTACAGGTGGAGTAAGCGTGCTACATATCTGGGTAATAAGAGAACTCTAAAAAAAGAGACAAAGTAATACTTTTTGCCACAGGTGTATTTTTTTGCCTATATATTTTGCACCGTTTTCGGGTGTTTTTTCAGCAACAGGTCTGGTTGGGTACAGATGGAGTAAACTTGCTGCATTGTGAAGTAAAACAATCCTCAAAAACGAGACGAAATATTACTCCCTTTTGTGGGTGTAATTGTTTGTATCTTATTTTACTCCATTTTTAGAGTTCTCGCACACCCAGTGGTGTAGGTTCACTTTGTCTGAGCACAAGCGGAGTAAACGTGCCACATCAAAACAAGATATTAGTCTGTTTTGAGGGAGTAATGCTTGGCCATTATTTTACAACGTTTTTGATAGAGGTGGGCAAGCATTCAAAGTTTCGAATATGTATCAAATCATCATCATAATCATTATCATCGGCAGCATATACTTATCTCCACTGTAGGACGAAGGCCTCTCCCTGTGATCTAAAATTACCCCTATCTTGCGCTAGCTCATCAATTCCAACTTGCGCCTGCAAATTTCCTAACTTCATCACCCCACCTAGTCTTCTGCCGTCCTCGACAGCGCTTCTCTTGATATCCATTCTGCATCTCCAATGGTCCACGGGTTATCCATCCTACACATTACATGGCCTGCCAAGCTCCATTTTTTCCGCCTAATGTCAACTAGAATATCGGCTATCCTCGTTTGTTCTCTGTATGTATGTGTTCTATGTAGCAAATACTGCACACTAATTGTTCGTATTAAAAAAAGAGCTATTTGGTATTTTTGAATATTATAAACTAACAAAATTTTTCGCACCAACCTAATGTTGAAGTGCGGTCCTTTGTCTGCTAAGCAAAGTCATGTAAATCATCAAAGTGCGACAACGCCAAGAGTTTTCGAAGCAATGCTGAAAAAAAAAAAACATGGGTGATGCAAGTTTTGTTTTCAGTTTAGCTGCGGAAGCATATAATGACAACTTGCGATTTTGGCTTGCCATGCCATTTAGTGTTTTTTGGCAGTTTGTTCATGTTGCATGCAGTTTTTATCTTTTACTCTACAACCTGTGACGTTTTCTTTGCAACGGGTCCTTTTGCATGCGTCTACGGCACAAAGTTCTCCAGCAGCACATTTTCTTTTTCTACAACTTCTGATCTTCTTTCGGCAACCATTTAGTTAGCCTTATTAGAAAGCTAGTCCTACAGCAGCCATTATTTCTTCAAATGCTTGTTTGCAACCAGGCTCTAAAATTGTCAAGATGCTATTCGTGCAGTTTTTCATCCTAACTGATCCTTTGTCCCTGATAGTTCGCTGTCTTTCTTGCACTAGTCAGTACTGGCATGGCACCTAACTATACGGACATAAATATTCCTGCTGTATATGTATGCGATTGCATTCGACTATTCGATATTCGAGTCTATATTCGATACTTACTATTTGTATTACATTCGCATTTGAAAAAAAAAGTTGATATTCGTCCACCTCTAGTTTTTGAGCGTCCTCGCATTCACAGTGGGGTAGGTTCAATCTGGCTCAGCACAAGCAGGGTACACGTGCTACGTTCAGGAGTATAACACCAGCAATATACTAAGGTTCAAGAAAGCCTAATGTGGCTAATACGAGATGCAGAAAGAAAGCATTGATACTTTTAGGAAAGGAGCCCAGGCTACAGTACACTGTACGCAGGCTACGCCTGCACAGTGAAATACTTACTTCATCGAACATCGTTTGACTAACCTTTTTATTCGAAAGAAGGATCACAAGATCACGGCCCTAGGAAACTGATAGCGAGAATTAATGGATAGGCAGAATGGGAAACCAGAAGATAAACATTCCGTTTGCTATTTGCACTAGGGATGGGGAATGGAGAAAAAGAAACATGGGAAGAAAAGCGAATAAAGGAAGCTCATGCACGCATATGCACATGCACGCGTACGCGGGGAAAACAGGAATTCTATTAATTAACGGTTCACTTGAACGAAGTGTTTCCTGAGGACCTTTGAAGTTCGTTCGAGTAAAGTTTCTTGTACTCAGCTGCTTGAAAACGAAAACTTGAGGTGCCAGAAAAACGCAAAAGCTCAGGAAACGTGTTCGTGTTGTGTGTGTAGGAAGCCTCGCAAAAGGAAAAATAAAAATAAAGAATAGTCGCAGTTTCGGCCGAAAGACGAATCATTGATAGCGACAGCAAAGTATTTATTACAAAACTACACGAACTAAGCTTCATAGAATTATCGGCCGTATAAATTGCAGTAAACATTCGCTTATTAATTAAATTAGCAAGCATTGTTTCACTCACGCACAGCTCGATGACCGCAAACACACGCTGTCACAACGCTGGCGTGATGAAAAGCGCAAACAGGGGGGAGCAAACGCTTCTACTACCGCTGCGTTGAACGCGTCTCTGAAACATGAGATTACCCGGGGTCCAAGCACTATAGGCGCGTGCGAAGACAGCGCGCATGCAGTCATCAGCCATTTCGGCTCATCCCACCTTTGCACCCACCACAGATTGCTTCCAAGATAAGACGCGGGCGGCGCACGGCAAGCGAGAAGAGGAGACGTCGCTCATCTGCCTCCCTCCCCCCACCCCCCCCTACTCCTAGCGAGCGCTTTATCGAGGTACTTCACGCTAATCTCCCCAGCCCTCTCCCCCTTGAGTATGCTTTATCACGTGACCTCCAACATTGGGCGCCCATCAACCCACCATCTTTGTAGCTCCCCCTTGCACGCTTCCTCTCGCACCCACAACATACAGCGTGCGGGGAACGATAGGATCTTGTCGCATTTGAGTTTTATACGGAACCTCACGGCGACGCCGACAATGACGGCGAAAATTCACCTGGAGTGTCCACATAATTGCTATCGCAATAGAAAAAAAACTGGAAAAAAGACAACAATATTTCGCGTTATTTTTTTTCACTTGTTCACCGCTTCAGGAATGTGATGAGACTGTAATAATACAGATTTCGTTTGCAGTGAACAAAAGACATGCTTAGATATATGTTAGACGTATCCCGTACACTATCTTAATGCAATTATACAAAAAGAAACATTTGATCTTAATTGTGGCCTTTGAGTGTATTTCTTAATTATTATTCCTGCTGTGTTGTCTAACGTAGTGGCGAAATTAGAAATTTCTTGAACGACATACGTAGAAACGTTGCGTGTGGCCGTACGTTACTTTTTATTGCGATAGCAATTATATGGACACTCAAAAGCAGATTTCTGCCGTCGGCGTCGCCGTCGCCGTCGCCGTGAGGTTCCGTATGACGTCAATGGAGATGAAATCGTCGCCGCGCGCCGCCGAACGCTGTATGTGCGAGTGAAAGGGCGCGAGGGACGCGCGCTTTCACGGGGAGTGAACGCACGGCGGAGAACAAACGCGCGTTCTGCGCTGTGCTCCCTTAAGGGCTGCAGAAGTAGGCGTCTCTTTCCTCCTCTACAATCACCATATATGTAGAGTAAACGTACCTTCTTCCGACGCGGGAAAGGCTGTGGGGGAGGGGCAGGGAAGGGAGGCGACGTTTAGCTGCAGCACCAAGTGCCTATTTATATCAGAGGCTCCGGCAACAGTCACCAACGCCGCACGCATTTTGAGCGAACGCGGGCAAAACGCCGGCGGCGTCGACAACAGTTCTGCGTGTTGCCGGTGCTGCTGCATGTCCAAGTTTATACAGCTGATAAAGCTGCTATCATTACTCCGTATAGCTCTCTTCAAATTTGCTATCGCAATTGATGCTTCGCCTTTCAGGTGAAACTGCGACAACTTTTTTCACTTAGTGTAGTACGGTCTGAACCACCAGATCGTCAACCAGCGCACTGTGATGAGACGTGCAAGGAAATATACAAAGCCTGTAAGTTCTATAGGTCTCACCAGTAATCTTTAGCACAGCTTTATAGCGTCACACTGTCATATGTTCCCAAGAAGAAAGATACGCTCCACCAAATTCATGGACTGGGCAAAGTTCCGGAGGGAAACAGAAATTCAAGAAGCCCAAGCGATAAGCAATCTGAACGGCTGGGTCAGAGAACTGCAAGAATCGGTAGCCAATCACTCCAAGGAGGTTGCACTCACCACGGACAATCTGGCAGTGGATCTGTGCCTCTTACGCATGTGCGAAGCACACCACAGTCTACTGAGAAGATGGCGAAGGCAGCGCCACAACCGTGAGCTAAAAATCGCATCGGTAAGCCAACGGACGAGGCAGAGCTCTACGCAGAGCAACTTGCAGGACAGGACTGGGACCAGTTCTGTAACTCCATCTAAGGAACGCTGGGCACTGCGAAGACGTGGGCCATACTCAGACATCTACTAGATCCAACTCAGAGCAAGAGAGAAAGAAAGCACACGATGAGCCGAGTACTACACAACTTCGGAGGCACAGACAATCAGCTATTCCGTGTCCTACAGAGTAGATACATTGGCCAGCCGATCCTCGGTGCACAGCCAGCGGCTCTCTACGCCGGACTGGAAAACAGCGAACTCGACCGGGACATAACGCGTTCCGTGCTGACACAAGCCATCGCAAGACTCAATCGAAACACCACTCCGGGCAAGGACGGAATCACCAACAAGTTGCTACGCAACCTGGACGATGCAACCGTGCAGGTAATACTGGGACTCTTCAATGCGCAATGGAGCAGTGAGACCTTACCACCGGAATCCAAGCATGCGGAGATTAGGCTGATACCAAAGCCAGGAAAAACGCCCCGCCTGGAGAACCTAAGACCCATTTTGCTCACGACCTGCCTCGTTAAATTGATGGAACGCCTGATCTTAGACAGGCTACAGACGCATCTCGAAGAACGTCAACTGATGCCGAACACGATGTTTGGTTTTCGGCTCAACTTCTGCAGACGTGCTTCTGCAGCTCAAAGAGGAATTACTGACTGCAGCAACGCCGTGCTGCCCAAAAGCAATTCTCGTACTAGACTTAAAGGGAGCCTTTGAGAACGTGGGGTAAAAAGCCGTACTAGCCAATCTCAGTGACATGAATTGCGGCCGACGAACGTACAACTACGTGAGAGCTTTTCTCCCAGATCGCACAGCCACAATCATCATCATCATCATCATCATCATCATCATCATCATCATCATCATCATCATCATCATCATCCGTCTATATTTTATGTCCACTGCAGGACGAAGGCCTCTCCCTGCGATCTCCAATTACCCCTGTCTTGCGCTAGTGTATTCCAACTTGCGCCTTCAAATTTCCTAATTTCATCATCCCATCTGGTTTTCTGCCGACCTCGACTGTGCTTCACTTCTCTCGGTATCCATTCTGTAACCATAATGGTCCACCGGTTATCCATCCTACGCATTACATGGCCTGCCCAGCTCCATTTCTTCCGCTTAATGTCAACTAGAATATTGGATACCCCGTTTGTTCTCTGATCCACACCGCTCTCTTTCTGTCTCTTGACGTTAGGCCTAAGATTTTTCGTTCCATCGCTCTTTGTGCGGTCCTTAACTTGTTCTCGAGCTTCTTTGTTAACCTCCAAGTTTCTGCCCCATATGTTAGCACCGGTAGAACGCAATGATTGTACACTTTTCTTTTCAATGACAATGGTAAGCTCCCAGTCAGGATTTCAGTCAGTCACAATAGGGCTGGGAAATGTGAGGTCACAGCGAGTAGACACACCTAACAGAGGAACGCCACAAGGAGCAGTGCTGTCGCCGGCACTTTTCAACGTGGCCATGATGAAACTCCCAGCCCAACTCGATAAAATACCGGGGATCAGACGTGCCTTGTACGCAGAGGACATCACGGTATCGATGGTTGCAGGGTCCATAGGAGAACAAGAGGCATTACAGGAGGCAGTAGACGTCGTAGCAAGATACGCAGAGACATGCAGACTGCATTGCTCACGAGGACGAGCAACAGCCCCGGCACCAACCATCCACCTGCGAATAGGTCCTAGAGAAACTACCAAGGTGGGCAGACTTCGTGTTCTTGGCTTGCACTTACAAAAAGATGGGGGTGGAGGATACGCCATACAGACGCTACAACACACGACCAAGCAGGCCTTGCGCATGATTCAACGAATTACTAGCAGGCAGAGGGGACTCAAGGAACAGAACCTGATCCGACTAGTGCAGGCTCTGATTGTGAGCCGCGTTGTGTACTCAGCACCATATTTAAATTTCAGTCATGCGGAAGTGGAGGTACTCGACCGGCTGATACGCAAGGAGTATAAGCAAGCGCTCGGACTCCCAACCGGAGCGGCTACTTTTCGCCTCGAGGAGACAGGGGTGTACAACAGCGCATGGGAAATCATAGAGGCCCACCTGGTAAGCCAGAAGGAAAGGCTACTACGCACACTAGCGGGACGCTGCGTCTTGGAACGCCTTGGATATTCCGTACGGAAGACCAGCGCACTGACAAAAATTTCAACACGAATACAATAAACTATGCACGTCTCACGGATTCCCAGGAACATGCACCCAAACGTCCACATCGGACAGTGACAAGCCCGAGCGCAGGCGCTCGCGAGAAAGCATGAAAACCACCCAAATCTCTTATATGTAGACGCGGCCAGCGCCGCAAGAAGCATCGCATTCGTCCCCAGCGTAGTCGACAATCACGGGACCGAAATTAATGCGTCGTCGGTTTCCAGAGCGAGCGCTTCGGAGGCAGAGGAACTAGCTATAGCGTTAGCCATCACGACGAGACCGCACCGGCATTGTGTCATAGTTCTGTCTCTCAGAGGGCATACAGAAATTATTCCAGGGCCAGAATTTCCAAGGCCGCACATCGCATACTGAATGGAGCGCACCAGCTGCCACCATACACACAAATCGTGTGAACTTACGCGGCAATCAGCAGGCACACGCCTACGCCCGAGCGCATGCACAGCGGGAGCCGCGAGATGGCCGCGCCGAGCAGTTCTATCCCGAGCCCATACCATTAACATACACACACATCTTACAACACTATCGCATTTCACGAAGAACACTACCACCTCCTCACAATGCTCTGACGCGCGAGGAAGCCCTAATATGGAGAAAACTCCAAACAAACACATATCCACATTTGAGTCTCTACCACGCCCATACACCCTGCGCTGTATTCCTATAAATTCCCCTACTGCGATCAATGCGCAACGCTTTACCACATGGTATGGGCTTGCGCAAACACACTACAGCTCACACCCATAACACACCCCGCCACACGGCAATGGAAGGCAGCGCTGTCCAGCTCCGACTCAACGGACCAGCTCAACCTGGTCAACCGAGAGAGAAGGGCAGCTAAGGCCGCTGGACTCCTCAACTGAGGGGACCACCCACTGTAGAGAGGAGGAGCTACCTACGCTCACGTGCTCTTTTCCATAAGTTTAGTCTCTCTCTCTCATATGTTGCCCAACAAATCAACTTCATCGTGGCATTATTGGAAAATAACTTGCACTACAGGGTGATAATTTTTAAGTTTTATGCAATTTTTAAAAATGGCCTGTTGCAGATAACCTAATTCTAGTACTTGAACTGGCTTATTCAGAGAAGCGGACATTACTTTCAGGAGAAATCGAAAAAAATATTAAACTAATCAACAAAACTGCCCTAATTAACTTCTTCATTACTTTACGGCACATATTGCAATTTACGAATTGTAGCCGGTGAGTTTGTCAAGCGTAATGACACCGTTAACTTAACCTACTTGACTAATCGTGAACAACATGTCTTCGTCAATGGAACTAAATACTCGCACACGCGACTAATAGCAAACAGTGGAGTACCACAGGACTCTATACGTTTCTATTTCAAAGTTACGTTAAGAACTTTCCTTTCCACGTCTAGCTGAAGAGTGTCTTCTTTATGCGGATGACACCAACATTTTGTAACAGCAAATAACAAAGACAGAACTATACCTGAATAAGCTGCCGACGGGGTTAGAAGCCAATCAACTTCTAGCGAATATAACTAAGACAACTTACATAGTGCTTTCACCTAAAACCACGAGGCTACTAAATACTAACTGTGTTCTGTTTAATGTTAACGTGGTGCAAAGAGTAACATATACTAAATACCTTGGCGTCCACCTTGACTTACAGCTGCCTTGGCACGCTCATACGCGCAAAATTACACTAAAAATGCATAAGAAAATTCCTCTTCTTTATAAGCTGAGGCATTTGTTCTAACTAAAAACACAATTATCATTATATCACTATTTTATTCACACCCATATCGCTTACGTAGTCATAGTTTACGGACTAACCTATCCTACAATATTACGTCCCCTACAAGTGGCACAAAATTCTTCAGTGCATGCAATCCTTTTTTGAGACAACGTAATTCATTGTTATTTTTCATATTCATCGCTAAACATTCAGTCCAACAAGTCATGCATTGACTTTCACGTCTTATTTCTAACCCAAAACTTCTTTAGCGCGTAGTTCATTTTTCTCAAGTAAACTTCACCAACCATCTATACTCGCGGACAACTTTCTGTGGCAAAGAAGGGAAAGCTACGGAGGCAAAGGGCGCACAAGTGAGAGCGCTTCTGGAGAGAGTCCCGCGTTTTAATCCACGTTGGTTTAGGCTGGGGAAGAGAAAGCATGAACACCTGATTATCAACAGTTAAATAAGACAGAACACACCACTGAGTGTAAAAGTTTACTCATTTCGCGGCTATTCCCTTCCGCGTCTGGGCAAACGCGAAACCGTCGCACGTGGAAGCTGCGTCGATTCAGCGTCTGTTCCGAGCAACCAAAAGCACTGTCAAACGCGGCCGGACTACTTGGCGCGGTAACACATGTGCAGCATCCACGCGCCCGTAGCTTTCCCTTCATTGCCGCAGAAAGTTGTCCGTGAGTATAGCACCATATCAAACGCGATCAACTTCAGCTAACTTTCTTCAGCTAACATCACCGATCAACATCAGCTAACACCACCCATTCGAACGACTTAAGGGTTCTTTTCATTTTGATTTGTGGCAACTTAATGGAACAAACTACCATACAGTATCAGATCAACAACGTCGTTTTGTCCAATCGCACAAACTCTTTGTACATTAGAACTTTATT
>NC_051159.1:99970992-100115992 GCF_013339745.2 Dermacentor silvarum | reverse complement strand
ATCCGAATTCCAATTTGAACTGCGCGCCACGTTGACGTTCAGTAGGCGGAGCGCTGTGGGCATGCCCCGCTCCGCCGTAGTCTTCGCAGTGCAAGTCATTGAAGAGGGAGCGAAAGCACCGCGAACGGCATGTTTGATTGCCAATAACTGCGCTTCTGCTGAACAGATTGAAGTACTTTTCTTGGCAAAGTCTTGCAAAAATAGTCTAAATTCATCTTCAAATGTATTTCTCGACTTCGATAAGAAGTAGTTCAGGCACCCTGCAGGAAAAAAAAAAAACGCATAACAAAGAAAATTCATCTGTGTCAGTGCGCCTGCTTGTATGTACGAGTTCAACATTCAGCATCGACGTCAATGGAAACCGAGGAGTCCAAAAATTGCGCACAGTCAATTTTTGTGAACTGTTCTGTTTCTTACCGATCGCTTTCACAACGGAAAGGAGACGTTGCTCTACAGTTGCAATGTCTTCCTTCGGGTAGGCTCGAAGCGTCAATCTCCGATGTTAACAGAAATGTTTCATTCGTGCATCGAATGCCTCAGCGGTTTGATCATGCCTCTCGAGAGAATCCAAGGCCTCATGAGCGCGTCCAAAACAGTAGCCATGCACTCACATACCTGTTACAAGCGAGCATCTTTTTGTCGGTATTGTACAGGAAAAATAAAAAAAAATATATATTAGTTTTATCTAGAGGTATAGAGGTAAGATAGGGATTGCTTTTGCGTGTGTTGCAAGAAATAGTTGCACGTATTTCTGTACAGCATACGTGCATGCGAACGTACCTGTTTGCGCTTGCATACGTGTACTGTACTGCTTGAAACTGAAAGCTGTAGTTCAGCGCCCAGCCGGCGGAATAGTGCGCATTCAACTTTTGGATGCATCCTTCGTTCTGTTTACTGCGCTGCGACACTCACGTGTGCATGTGTGTCAGTTTCTTTTTTGTCTTTTGTGTAACAGTATAGCGCAGTAAACAGAACGATGTCGTACCGAATAGCCCCAGTCAAAGCCTTATGCATTCTTCGCCTGTGGAGTAATTCTGACTTGAGCTTCCGGGTTCCGTAAGCTACTCTAGGTAATGCGTAGAAGTGTTGCGTGGCGGACTGTACGCTTTCCTTGTTTTTCCACGACTGGATAGCTACAGCACGCGGCCAGGGCAATGTTACTTAAAAATTGATTTTTATAATTTGCCCAAATTCGTTGAGAAGCACGCGCTTCCTCTCTCTCCCCCCCCCCCCCCTCCCCATAATGTAAAGCGAACCTGTCGTCTCCTCATCTTTTGAGTATATTGACTACTAGCAGCTCCCTTAAAAGCACGTTTGATATTCGTCTTCCTCGCTGACACCAAAGCAGCCATCTCCGGCTTCCACAGTGAGTGTTTGGACGCCCGGAAACAGCACACATCACGCGCACGCACGAGGTGCACCAATCTGAACGGTCGAGCACGCCTCGCTATAAGCGATCCGCGCGCGGCTCAGTGAAGAGAGCGCCTGGCTGTCGTTCAACGCCGCCGCCGCCGCCGTCGTCGTCGTCGGCGAAGAGTGGGCGCGTCTGCCGCTGACAGCTGGCGTCGCGGGCCCACTGTTGTCGACAGCCGGGCAGCAGCAACACCAACACTGCAGGCTTCCCCGCGCAGGCCACTCGCAGCCGGCCGCGTTCGCGGTCCGAGCGCGTAGCGTCAACAAAGGGCGTCAATCACTTCCTGCCCGCGAGGCGCAACAGCGTGAGCGCGCCTACAGGCTGCCGCCGCCGCCAGCGATGCCAGCGAGCACGCTTTCTGCCGTCGCTCGATATTTGAGCAGAGGAACCGCGAGGCGTTGGACGGCGAGAGATTGTTTCCTTTGTTTTTGTTTGCTTTCTTCTTGGTGGTAAGCAAGGAGCAGCGATCAAAAGCGACGGTGAGAGTGGTCAAGCGCAAACCTTGGGTCCACGGTGCAAGGTATTTCGTGTGCTTGTGTAGACGCTTTCCCTCGTCGACTTTTGTCGCCAGGTGCCGGCCGTAATGCCTGTCACTCGGCTCTGTAATACAGCGTTCTCACTTTGTTCTCCTCCCCCCCCCCCTCCCCCCTCCTCTGCTGTTCGCTGAAGGGTCTGAGCCACCATCACCGCAAGAACGTTTAACGAAATGTCTCTTACACTGTTCCCACTATAGAGCCTACTGTTGAGGCTTGTAAGCCTCAACGGTAGGCAACAGGTTTCTGACGCATTGTTGGCGTGGATACCGGCCGGTGTCGGCCGAGGAACTTGAATGACGTCTCTCAATCACGAGTGACGTTCCGCATTAGGCGTAGGTTGAGCTTGGTGCAGCGTGGCGTATATGCAGAAGTGGCGACTGCAGAAGTGGCACCTTGCGCTCTCTCCCGCGTTCCGGTGCGCGCGCGGTTGAAGCGACCGAACGAGCAGGCTGGCAGATTAAAAAATGTCACGGTTTCGCCCTAAGGGCGAAGCAATGAATGCGATAGCAACACAGCAATGTCATACGAAGTAAGGTGAGCGGCTTTGGTAGCAATTTGAATTGTAGTAAACATGAGCTGATTAAGTAAGCAGGTGTGCTGCGGCGTAAGTAGACCGACATGAAGAGAGACTGGATGAAACGGTGGTGTTGATGAGAAGCGCTGCCCGTGGGCAGCGCGTGCGAAGTGACACACCTGTAGCGCTGCACTGCCGATCCGGGCAGCATTGCATGTGTAGCGTGCGTTGGAAAATGTGGCCCGACTATTACTAACTGTGGTGTGAGCGCGCACAAACAAACATGAATAGATCACACTGAATGACTGCAGACAACGACTGTCAAAACGCTGGCAGCAAGCGCATATACGCCGCAGCGGGCGAAGGTACGTGCGGTCTATCGCTTCAACGGAAACTGAGCGGCGAATGCACAGCGCATAAAGGTCAGAGCCGTGTGGAGATAAGAGACGGTGCGGGCCAGCGACGCGCGCGGTTGTTGGCAGAGTAGTAGTGCCCCCCCCCGCTCCCTCCGGCGCTCGCTTCCCACTTCCTTGCTTGCGCGTGGGAGATTGAGTGCGTTCGCACTCCGTGACAGCGTGCGTGCCCGCACGCTTCCGCTCGGGCATACGGCGCGCGGCGAAGATTTTATCTACACGGAACCTCACGGCAACGGCGACGCCGACGGCAGAAATTCGGTGGAAGTGTCCATATAATTGCTATCGCAATAAAAGGACTTCCGTGCGTAGTACGCGCTCTCGAACTTGGGCGCACAGCCGTCAAAAGGCGCAGCGATGCAGTTTAATCGCCGCTCCCGTGGTCTCTAAAATTTTGCACTCGACTGTACCTTAGAATTGCTTCAATGCATTCGTAGCCCTCTGCTGCGATGGCTTACGAGGTCCGTATTACAAAATGATTTGTTCTGACAATGGCCTGTCGTCGATGCGATCTAGCGCAGTCGCTAGCTATTGTCCCTGGGAGATGAATCGAGGACAGGCGAACAAAACTAGCCAGTTACCTGCTCCTAAGCTTCCGTGCTACGTAGCCAACCGTAGATATCCCCTGGCTAACCTCCCTGTCTTTCCTTTACCTTTCTCTCTCTTCCTCCGTACTACGTAACTCCTGCGGGTAAGAGGAAGTTGCAGTTCGGCATCACAGCCGTGAGCGGCGCTGGCTAATACTTCTACGGCTAATCTTGTACACATGCTTAAATACCCGAGAAAGTGTACAGGAGGATGGCCGCTGCGGTAGCTCAATCGGTAAAGCACCGCTTATGAAACGGGGAAGATTTATGCTTGGCTCCCATCTGGGCGACCAGTAGTTCTTTCTACCTTTCTCATTTCCATTTGCGTTATTATTTATACATTGAGAAAAAAAAAACGTAGCAAAATAATTTTCCCTATGCTTTCACTAACTTCGTTGTCTCATTTCTTCACGTGGTTGTAACTAACAAGAAATCTTGCCCCTGCGATATCGTTATTCTTTTAGCACAAACACTAAGGCGTTCACATTAGAGGCTTCACACAAGCTCTTCCTATTACTGACAAACCTCAGCGTCACCCTTCGCACTTTATCTTTTCTTCAACTTACAAGTAAGCGCGCACGCGCGCGCACGCACACACACACGCGCGATCACGCACACGCACGCACGCACACCCGCACGCACGTACGCACGCACCTACATACACAGGTACATACATGCATGCATATGCATGTGCTCAAGATTCCACAGATAAGCTTTGAGATAACAGCTACTCTGTGCTTGATCTGGTTCATGCGTTTTATCTGCGCATTGCAATCTATATTCCTGCGTGTACGATCGCGAGACCTACGTATGCAGTGCAACTGTCGATGCATTGCGAAAAAGAAATATTGGTTTTTGTAAGACAATCATTCTGGTAACCTCAGCAACTGACCGTACGTAATGCATCTGTACCTTAGACACAGAGATTAACATAGATATAGAAAGAAAAACGAAAACAAAAGATGTATCTAGGTAATAAAGTACAGAACCGAAGGCGAAAGAAGGTGAAATAAGTCCCATCGTATACCGTGAAATCCCGGCTATAACAAGCTACTTTCGTTCCAGATTGTGGCACACTGATAACTTTGAAAACGCACATACCTGCTGTCATTGGATTGTAAACGGAATTTACTTCATTCGGGCCCTCTCATTTTATTGCGATAGTAAGTACACGGACACTCCAGGCGCATTTCTGCTGTCGCCGTCGTCGTCGCCTAGAAGTTCCGTGTAAAGTCCAAGGGTGATAAAATGGTCACCGCGCGCCGTATGCTGCATGTGCGAGTTAAAGCGTGCGAGGGTGAATTGGCGATCGCGGCTGAATCTCGTGCACGCAAAGGAGGAAAGCGGGAAGGAAGCGCACCGTCTTCCAGTCGTGCGCAACGTTCCGGAGGGAGGGGAGGGGGAGGAGCTCGTTCTACGCCGCACGCGCCCACCCGGCCGCTGTATTTTGAAAACTATCTGCGGCGGGGACAGAGTCCGCCCTGCGCGTTGATGCGAGTGGCAGCACGAAGGCCAGTTCGCTCGCTGCTGCTGCCGCGGTTACTCACTCAAGCGTTTTGGCAGTGAGTTTCCGTTAATGCGTTAATGTTTGGTTGTGCGCACGTGACACCATGCTTGTTCATTAAGTTAGTATGCCTATGTTTACAAGTTTATGAGGCCGATAAAACTACTAAACTTACTTCGTATAGCTGTCCACTAATTTGCTATGGCAATCGATGCTTCGCCTTTCGGGCGAAACTGCGACTTTTTCTTTCTCTTGCCCCCGTGGAGGGTAGCCAATCAGAACTGCATCTGGTTGACCTCCCTGCAGTTACAGGTCACTTCGTTTTCTCATGGCACATCCCATTTTTCTTCTCGTGTTATGATGAGTGTTAGATTTCATAACCTTAAATGTTTTTATATTCTGTGAGCAAAGATGAATTGTTTTAGAATCGTATATATGTTCCACGCCTGCCTCAGTTAGTAAAACGAAAAAGAAGGAGAAAACAAACTAAGGATAACATCAAGCACTTCACGTACTATATAAACAAGTCTCAAGCCTATCATATTGCCATTCGTATTATGTACGGGATCTTACGGTACTCTCTCTTCTTCGCATATAGAACAGCACCCTGCACCCGATTTCGTTGCACAGCTTCGCTCTTCAGATCGCTCGTCCCTTTTTTCAATTCCACACCCGAACCGAGAGGTCGCATCGAATCATCCCTGTTCCAACCTTAGTTCCCCTGGGAGGTCGCCATTCCATTTGTATGGCGCAGAGACAGAAGCTGCGTGTCTGTGCGTGCGTGCGTGCGTGCGTGTGTGTGTGTGTGTGTGTGTGTGTGTGTGTGTGTGTGTGTGTGTGTGTGTGTGTGTGTGTGTGTGTGTGTGTGTGTGTGTGTGTGTGTGTGTGTGTGTGTGTGTGTGTGTGTGTGTGTGTGTGTGTGTGTGTGCGTGCGTGCGTGTGTGTGTGTGTGTGTGTGTGTGTGTGTGTGTGTGTGTGTGTGTGTGTGTGTGTGTGTGTGTGTGTGTGTGTGTGTGTGTGTGTGTGTGTGCGTGTGTGTGTGTGTGTGTGTGTGTGTGTGTGTGTGTTGTCTGTGTGTGTGTGTGCCTAGAGAGGTGGGCGGTTGGGGGCAAGCGGGATTACAGCTGCGTCATTTTGACCGCTGCGCGTTGGTCCAGAAGCCTAGCCTCCTCCCCTACCCCACCCCAGGCGCGCAGGTGCGTGAACGAGCGCATCCGAAAACAAGGTGGTTCAGCAGCAAGCGCGGAGCAGCCAGTGGTCCGGGAGGAGTGAGCGCGTTGTTCTGTAACGCTCCGCACAGAAGCCGACAGCGCCAGGGGAGGCCATCGCCGCCTCTTTCGTAATGGGTTCTTCGATCGGCAAATAATTCGGGTATTGGGTGGAACTCAGGCTTCCGACCGGGACGCTTCCGGAATTTTAATCACAAACGGCGGCGGGGAGGAACCGAAGGAGGAACTGGGAAGAGTTGAACGGGGTGTGTGTGGGGGGGGGGGAGATGGGTTGCGGAGGGCAGAGGAAGGCTGCGCGCTGGAGAACGATAACAACAAAGCACACACATACACAAGGCAGAGAGAAAAAAGCGAACGAGGAAAACGACGACTGGGGTGCGACCTACGCCTCTTTGTTGTGGATCCAGTTTTGCGGAGAGCCTCGCGCGCGGGTCTCGGAGACTGTAGCCGCGCGCGCCCGCGCCAATAGCGCGAGCGCAAGTTGCAGCTTGTGTTTGCTTTATGCCGCATATATTCCGGCGCTCTCCGCGGCTGCTGCTGCTGCTGCTGCTCGTGCGCGATTTATCACCCCGGAGGCCGGCGGCGTCGGTGGCGGCGAGAGACGGTGGAAGAGCGAACAGAGACTAAGTTGTATCCGTTTCGGCGTTGTCTCTCAGCTGGTAAGCCGACGGCACTGGCGGCGGCCCGAATGGCGGCTCAGATTTTGGCCGCGTTTTCAGCTTATCCATCGATTTCCAGAGGCGTGGCAACGGCGGTGGCGTAAATGGGGAGAGGAACTTCCTTTTGCGTTTATGGAATTAAAGGTTTGAAAGTTCTTTTTTTTAGTTCGTTCTTTGCCCGCGCGCCTTTCTCGTCTTCAATCACTTTGCTTCCATCCACTTTGCCACCTCGTCAGAGATCTTCGATATACTATGCCGAAGCGTTGATTTCGTTTCATAACACAGAGCCGAGCGGAGGTTTAATCTTCTGTTGAACTTTCTCTTGGTCTTCTTCCTGCCTCGCTTTCTTTTGTTTTTTATCTTGTGTAGTGCGCACAGCATTAGCGTTACCCACTGAGGCGATCCGCACTCTTTCGCGAGTGCCAGAGTTCAGCGTTCTTTGTTTTGATTTGAGATGCTTGTTTTGTCTCTTTTATTGCTCCCGGTTAGTACGTCTTGTTCTCACCGCCTTGCATGATGAAAATCCATTTATTCGTTAGAAAGGGGCTAAATGAGTTCTTTGACTTTTCAATCAACACACAACGTTGTCGCAATAGAGCGTAATTAATTATAGCCGTCTACTTAAGCAAAATAAAGTAAAACGTGGTAAAACGTATTTTTTTGTTGTTGTTTGGCTTAAAATGAGATTAAAGTTCGTTGATCGCTACTTTAATGTCGATCACAAAATTCGCTCCGGCCCAGTCGTCTTGCGGCGAGATTAAATTTCTCCTCCGCAAAAACACTATATCGTATTTCATCATCTCTCAGTATAGTGGAACGTTCGCGCAATCACGGCGTTTGTTTTTCAGTCAGTATATGTTTTTTTTTATTGGATCGTGAAACGCTTCTCCGGCATATCGGTATTTTTTTTTTTTAGCAGGAATAGCTACGGTAACGTTCATTTCATCGCCGGAGGAAGGCATTGAGCACCGAAATGCGCAATGTCTAGGCGGCTTTGTTGCGCAAGCTCGCGCAATGCCGAGTTATTCCCGGTGCCAACGCTTTCTCAGCGAATGCCTATGCTCCGCGTCTCAGAGTAGCGTCCTGAAGATCTTTTCAATATGCATTGTCTTATGCAATTCAGGGAATCTGTTTTCAAACAGAATCTGTTTTCAAACAGAGTTCTACGTTTTAACCTTCGTCTGTTGTGGGCAAACGACTAATGAAGAAATAATTTTTTTTTTTTTTGCCTTGAGGACCAGCTAGCGCTGGTGAGCAGGGCTTGGTGGGCGGCCAGGGCCCACGGCGGCCTGGAATGAGGAGGTCGCCAACCTCGGCCTTGCAGACTTGGCTTGCAATAAAGTTTATTCCTCATCATCGTTATTAAATGAAAAAAAAATGGAAAGAGAGGCCTCTTCAACGCCAGCTATTCCAATGACCTTAACACTACCCAGACGAAGAAGAAGAAAAAAAAGCGCGCTGACGGCACGCTTCTGGCTATCCGGGCACGAGCACGATCCAGGCACGTTGCTCACTGACAGTGGTTGTTCGTAACCAATATACACAAACTGATCACGCATGCGAACCCGCTGTTGGTCATATCGCGGGCATTCCATAAACATGTAGGCTCCACTGAAGCGCCGGGGTTGGCACAGTAACGACAGCCCGGGGAAGTTGTTTTTATTTGATGCGATAGAAGAAGGGAGGAGTGTAAGTTACGTCGACACGATGCGTTGCTGCAGAACTTGCTGTCGAGACGACGACGCCGACGGCAGTAACTGCTTATTCGTAGATCGGCGACAATTATGTTTGTCGCCGCCAGGGTCGGGAAGACGTACGGAGGTGGAGAGGAGAATCGCCGCGTTCGCAGCCCTTTCCGTTTGTGCTTCGGCGCCACGGTGCTCGCTGTACATGTCCACGGCGTCCATATGCTCGCGCGTAACCCGCGTTCACGTAGCGTAACGTCACTGTAACTGTTTTAGGGGCGAAGCTTCTTAGGGTGTGGGTCTGTCCCTCCAGGGGCGTAGCCAGGAATTTTTTTCGGGGGGGGGGGGGGGGGGGTTCACCGGCCCGACCGGGGGGGGGGGGGGCAAGCTTCTGCTTTCCTCTAGGTCACGTGATAAATGTCGGTAGTTTAAGCACACACTCTACATGTGTATCAAAGAAATGGGACCCCCCCCCCCCCCCCCCTCCTTGCGTGTGCTTGTGAAGAAATTAAGTAACAAGTAAAGTACGCTCAGTAAATACAGTAAGTACGACAGGTACAGTGGGCGTTTGGAGCAACGGTCTCTCATCGCGCCACTGAATGGACCAGTCTTCGAAAACGCATCATTGAGACGACCCGTGCGATCGGAGAAGACATCATTAATTGTTAATTTCCGTTAAGCGTAGATGGCGTCGTCCTCGTCGGGGCGAAGTGCGTTTCACAAGTCAAGGACGGCTATACGCGTGAAAATGCACGTGTGACCAGGCTATACCTACTCCCATAGCAATAGCTTGTTCGCTGCGTCTTTGCGCTAGAAAACTTAAATACGCGCAAAAACGCGTAAGGCTTTTTTTTTCGAAGCTTTCGTCGCCCTGCTCCCTCATACGAGAGGGTTGCATTTCCTGCGGCAAGTGCATGGGCCGCTGTGTCTTCCGCTGTGTGCGAGCGTGCAGCCGTCATTTGCCTTTACGTCAACAGATTCAGAATTGTGCAGAATATTTCACCGCGCAGCATAGATATGGCATGTTTACGCATTTTAAGTAGTGCGTGCAACTCATTTCTGCTTCACTTACGCCGGTGCAAACAGGAAGCGGCTTTGTACCTCACAGAATCTCGACTGATTGGTGCACTAGTGATGCAGGAATGAACTCCGGTATTGTTCAGTACATAGTGCACATAATCAATTTCTCAGGACGCGTGAACTCCGACGAGAACTGTCAGCGCCTGCAACAAGAGTTTACTTACGCTGTACTGCGCACAGCAGTAATTCATGCTCGTCGGCTGTCTGTTTCGTGCATTCTATTGCGAGTCGGTGGAATTTCACTGCTGTCATCAACCCTACGTGTGTACATTGCTGGTTTGGGATTCCACAACTGAAACCGCAACTACCAGCCTTCCGTAATTGCTGGTTTGTGATTCAACAACACAACAGTAATTACCAGCCTTCCGTAGGGGCGCAATCGCAAACAAGAGACGTTTCTCGCGCAGACTAAGCCTACGTTCACACTTGGGAAGCGGCAAGCGGGCGGAAAGGCCAAAGCGGCCGGAAAATTTTTTCCACGCCTGTCCAAGTTCACATTTGTTTTGCTACCGCCGCGGCCGCCGCTGCCGTTTTCGTCCAGATCCATCTCGTCTGCGTACGTTTGTCGGCGTGGTGGCGCTCATTATCGCATTATGTCTAGCGGTATGTTCATCCTTTGACCCACGTACCGTCATCAAAAGTGATCATTTTACGCAACTTCGCGTGTCATCTGTGACCTTCGGTAAATTCCTCGTTGGCGTTCCGTAATTCTCCGCACACGGGCGCGGTAGCGCTGAGTCACAGGTTGGTGCCTAGGCGTGAGAATATTTCTTTAATAGCTTTTATTTACAAGTTGTAATAACATTTCATCATTTGGTATTGTCGGCGCCTCCAGGACACCAAAGGGGCAACGGGAACACCACAGCTGAAACCCGAGCTGGCCCTTGTGTTGGGGCTCGCCAAAGCCTGCGCGTCCTACGTGAGACCTACGCTCCCAATCTATCGTCGCGACGAGAAAAGCACCCCGCGACTTCTGCAACATGCCGTACACGTGCGAGGAGAATTATGGAGCGCCAACGAGGAATCTGCCTAACTATTGTCTGCCGTGGAAGTGGAAGAAGAAATGGCTCTTATACTTCTACCTACTTGTTTTCTAGAAATGGACAATGAATAAACGGAAGACGCGGACACCTCGGAAACGGCGGTGGTGGGTTCGCCTGGCTTTGCAAAAGCGCGAGAAGTTGGCTCACGCCAAGGCTTCGTTGCCGCACCTCCGGTCGCGCGACATTGAATACTATCGCGAGTATTGCTGACAGTACGTTTTAGTGCCACTCTTGTCGTAGAGCAAGGGCTGGTTCTTGATCGCGTCGATCAGCATTACAGCCTACACTTCTGGTGCCATGTTCAATTTTACGACCAGTTGTTTACATGCTAGTGTAGCTTGCAGTGAAGCAGAACGACTTTCCGCCGCGTTTCCGCTTCGCCATGGCGAAAAAATCGGCCCGAGACTGATTTGGCTCGCAGCCTGTTTTTCTGCCTGTTTTGCCGCCTAGGCGGGCGGATTTTTGCAAGATTTTGCCGCTTCCTACAGCTTCGAGACCAAGTGTAAACGTAGCCTAGATCCTGCGCGAGCGCGGCCTAACCAGCACCTGAAGGGAAGCGGCGGAAATGTATACCGGAGATTTCGACCACCTGGGGTCTTTAACGTGCACCTAAATCTAAGTAAACGGGCCTCGAGCGTTTTCGCCATCATCTAAAATGCGGCTGCCGCATTTGTTGCTTCATTTGTTGCACATTTGTTGCTTCAGAATGCGGCCGCCACATTCTCGCCCAAAACTTCACAGAGTGTCAAATCCTTGACAAACACCGTGACAGTTTTTTCCATATGCAGACATGATTCGCTATAAATTACCAACCAAACGGAAGCGCCCAGGAATGAAATTGTGATAGTAGCACCGGTTTCATGAATTATGTCAGCGCGAAGCGACGAAAACAAAGGGCGGGTAAGTAGGGGGGGGGGGGGTGGGTTGCGGAAAAAATTTCGGGGGGGGGGGGGGTTGAACCCCCCCAACCCCCCCCTTGGCTACGCCACTGTGTCCCTCCTCTGTAGTAGTAGTAGTAGTAGTAGTAGTAGGTAGCCACGTCTACTTTTATGAGAAAAAAAATTCCGAAAATTGTGTCCGTAGCGGAATCGAACAAGGGACCCCTCGCTTCTGAACGCGTGTCGCTAACCACTACGCCACGAAGCGCACATGGACAGACGCACCACGATGACAATATATACCCAACATTAACGAAAGACTGCGCGTATCTAACGCGTTTGTGCTAGCGCGTTACGGCCCGTGTAAGAAGCTGGTGTAAAGCCCGTTTCACATGGTGCGATTTTGCAGTGCGTTTTTCGCAGCTGCGATTTCCGCAGATGCGAAATTCGCAATCCCGTTTCACATGGATCTACGGCAGCTGCGGTTTTCGCATACTCGTTAAGCATTTTGACTGGCGATGACGTATGAGCGAGCCGCTTACTATTGGTCGTCTGTTTCCACCGCTACAGTGGCTACCACCGCATCTGCGTTTTTCGCAGAGAAGTTCAGCACGCCGAACATCGAAAAAACGCACGCACGAAGGGTCCGGCGGCCTATCTAGCGCAGCTGCGAATTCGCACGTGCGAATTCGCAGACAAAATCGCACCATGTGAAACGGGCTTAAGACGCTGTGGCCTCTCCGCCTTACCCCCGTATTCATAAACGCTGATGGCGTCGGCAAACGCGGTGCACGTTCCGGCATGTGTAAACGGCTGCGTAAGACGCTGTGGCCTCTTGCCCTTAGGGGAGACGCTCCTCAGAAATATTTCTTTTTAAATAATGATGCTGGGTGAATGAAAATTCTACCACTTGTAGAGCTTGATCTCTTCATTCGAAATCTACTTTTAGTTTTAGGATATCTCGATGGTTTCATGTCCTGAGTGCCATGCATAAGTGAGAAACAGTGCATGTTTGTGCAGCTGCTGGACATAGCAGTTAGCATGATAGAGCAGTACAAAATTATTTATCCTATCCCTAACACTCCATTGAGTGCTAATAAGCAAGATAATGTGATTCCCGTTACAGTGACGTTTTAGGAAAATTTCGTATCTGGTGCTTCATATTCAGTGGCTGGTGCCCGAGTACATTAAAAACTTTCATCCTTAAAAAAATGAAGTGATTGCATTAAATTCTAGATAAGTGCATTCTACATATCCTAAAAATTACTCCCATCAAATATGGTCTTGATTGGAACACAATAAGTACATAAAATGTTGTGCACAAACGCCTTGTTTTGCCCAAAATATGAAGTTGAGAAAAATGCGATTGAAAGTTATAAAAGCTGTTTACTTCTGTTAATTATTATTATTACTTCCCGGGGAGATTGTAATGCGGCAAAGCTAACCTTAGAGAGAAAAAGCTTTGGCCTACCACCTTGCATGGGCCCAATGGCGTGCGACACCGCGATTTGACGCATCGCGCGCTTGACAATGTGTCATATCTGTGCATTTTCTTGCCACCTCGAGTGCTTTAACCGAGTTTATTATACTTTTCCCGATCATTTCTGGCTCTGATTTCATCATATGTGAAATAGGAGAGATCAATGTTGCTGAAACAACTAAAAACACAAAACCTGTTTCTTTAATGAAAATCGCCGTTTTTTGACCCGCCTCTCCCCTTAGAGTACTGCACGTTTCTAACGCGTTTGTGCTAGCGTCCCCTTAAGCGGGAGATGGTGCAATTATAATGGACGGCGCTGTTATAAAATAGGAATGACGTCACATATGGCGCGTGTCATTGATGGAAGTCAATCGTTCGATTTAGTGCGGCGAGACTGGGCGAATTACACGGAAGATTCACGGTTTACAGATGATTCCCTCCGGAGCTTCGCCCACTCATCATCATTCACCCCGTGGATATGCGGTGTTTTTTTTTTCTTCTTGCGAAGTTTCTTCGCCGTCACGTCTATACAATGCACATTTGCGAGAGATACGGTCCCGCAAGACGGGTGCGGCTCTATCGTTTCCCCGTGCAGCCCGTCGGAAACGAGGCGCTGCCCCTCGCACTGCCCTGCAACTGAGGGCAACACGTTCAATTTCTGATAGCAGGAATCAAAGCTGCACAGTGTGGAGTAGCATTTGGTTCAGTTACTGGTGCGGCGGTCTTACGTGCCAGGCATTTGGCTATGCTCAGATATCCAGCTCTCGTTAGATTATATTTATTTATCTCTGTCCCACTCTCTCAACGACGCCTTAAAACGTGTCCATTATCGGGTCAGCAGTGCCTCGTGACTGACTAACAGTGTGCCCTAATCTCAGTGATCGGCAGAACGAACGACGCTCTTCGTGAACGGACGTCAACAGAGAAAATCACGTGAACTACGCTCCGCTTGATGTTTCTGAGGGACATTTTCGAGTATCTGAATCCCAAGGCCTCTTGCAATTTCTCGAAAGACATGCACAGTACTTTTCTAAGAGGGTCGCAGAGATCACGTTGACAAAGAGCTGAGGAGAATTGGAGAAGGAGGACCTTATGCGCAACAGCAGCGTGAAGCCAAGCAAAATACCTTACTCTCACTATTTTCTCTCACTATACTATTCCGACATTGAGCTTCGGCCCACCGCGGCAATCGTAGATCCGTATGCCGGAAAGAATCAGACGTGGTGATTTTGATTACTCTAAACTGACGTACACGATTCAGTACTCGGCATTCTGGTAGACCATTTCCTTCTTTGTGTGCATCAAATCTGCGAAGAAATGTTGTGGCACTTCCCACGCGAGATTTGTTCGGCTCCAACGTCTCCTTTACCACGTTTATATTTATTTTTTTCTTAGCTCGAAATCTGGGTAGTCGAAACTGTTCTCTGCGAAATAACGAAGACTCGCATTTTAAGGGCCTGAAGCAATAACCAAAATAAAAATAAAATCTCGGTTGTTGATCCTATATAAGAGAACCGTTTTTTTTTTAGTATCTTTTTTAAAGGTTTGATGGCCTGTGGAGTATTTTTGAGGCCTCGGGTCGTGACATTTCCTGGCCTATAAAAATAATCATCTCTAGGTTGAAATTTTTTGAGGGAACCAAAGACATTCTGAGCAGAGAAAGGACAATGCTGAAATAATGGAAGGACGCAACCTCGGAAGGGTACTACCCCCCCCCTTCCCCCCCCCCCTCCCCCGCCCTCTTTTTTTGTTCTATGTCGTGTTTCTGAACGGGGCAGCAGTTTTTGATGAGTGTGCTCCACACAGATGAATCGGGTATTGCATCATTGTTCAGTTTATCGCTGTAAACACGTCTCTTAATGAAAATCTAATGGGAAAATTAAAAAGAAAGAAATAACTCGTTCTAGAAAGGTACAATGAGAAAATAACTACGTCAGCACACCATGACGCCAGATTTTGGCAACGCCCGGAGCAGGCTTAATAATCGTATGCAATAAATAAATAAATAAATAAATAAATAAATAAATAAATAAATAAATAAATAAATAAATAATAATAAATACATAAATACATAAATAAATAAATAAATAAATAAATAAATAAATAAATAAATAAATAAATAATTATTTATTTAAAAGAGAAAAAAATCTCAGTCATTTTAACAAACTCATAAAATGGTAAAGGCGACAGCTTGCGCGCTCAAAAGACTATAATTAAATTACTTGACATTCTCATTCGAATCCATTGTTACTTCTTAATATACTTGTATTTTCCGACCAACGGACGCGGGCGCGATTGCTTTAGTTGACGCTACCTAATAACCTGTGGCCTAATTAACTTCGCCCCAATTAACACCAAAGGTCGTAGGTTCGAGTGCCCTAATTATTTCTATATTAATTAGCGTACCTTAAATAACCTCGTCTTAACGCCTAAGGTCATGGGTACGACTCCTGGATAAGCTCGAGTGTCCGACTCCCACCGAAGGTCGTGGGTTCGAGTCCATTAATTAACTCCATCTTAATTAATTCAATGACGACGGTGACCCGCGCACCATCGAAATTGTTTTGTGAGTGTTTGCACATAGGTAAGACACGATGCCGGGTTGGTCTAGAAGGAACTTACTACTTACTATCGTGTACGATTTCGCGTCGATGACACGGTTTTCGCTAAAGGACGTTGAAGGTCCACTGAACGATGAGACATATAAGGCTTTCGCCTTAAAAAAGAAGCTAGACCAGAAATTAGCACCGCAAACTCTAAGTACAATTGGGACGAGTGTAACGTCTCAACCACTGCGCGCGCGCTCGAGTCACGGGCAACCTTGCGCACTTTCATTTCGTTCACACTGTGAAGCGATCGTGTACGCTCAACACACTTCGGGTTTATGTTAGATAACTCCAAAGTGGGTAAAGTTCGCCGGTATCGCTATAAAGGAATGTGCTACCAATGGTAGGATCGAAACCTCTGTCTTCCAGATCAGCAACCCCAATGCTTTAACCATTAGGCCACAAATGCATGCGTGTTTCTCTCGTGCTAAAGTAGCGCGTGTCAGTTTTTCGCATTCTTCCTTCGGGACAGGTAGCACTTTCTTTCTTTCTTTTTTTCTTTCTTAGGTAGCACTTCCTTTCTTTCTTTCTTCAAGACATTCCTTCTAACAGAAATGCCTTGGGGGACGCGACAAAAGGCAGTGCACGTACTTGACTGGGCTGCGCCACCCTTGGTAGCTGCGGTCACACAACAACATAATACAATGGCAATGAATAATACAGAATAGAATGCGGCACTTCGAAACATGGTAAAATTGAGCTATAAAAATGTGGACATAAATAACATATGAAAACTGCTTATACAGTTACAGAATATTCGAAGCAGCAGTCGTCCGGGGAGAGAACATATTACGCGACTTTCACAATGAATGCAAAGACTAGGAGAGTCAACAGAAACCGACTAAATCAGTCTTGCACTTTCTTTAGTTTGTAGTAAGAAAAAAAATTCCCTGAGCTTTCTTCCGAGTTTCTGTAGCGAGGTAGCTGTATCGAGTGCTTCAAGTATTTCTGGATATTCGTTTAGTGGATCTGGTATTATAAAGCTTAGTTTTTGATCACCATATTTTGATACGGGAACGTTGCTTGGGCATTAAATTTTTTTCGTAGGTAGTACGGACCAGGTTTCGCTTAATATTTTGTTTGAAATGTTGTAGTTGCTCGGTGCTGGGACAAAATTTCTAAGGCCAGTTTATATTTGTACAATTTAGGAATATGCAGTATTTCATTAGATTTAAAAAGGGGTGAAATGTCTTCCGAAAGGTATACTTTGAGGCGCTGTGTTACACTGCAGCGCCTTCGAGATCGGCCCACATTTTTCGCCAGACGAATGCCTACAATGTCGCTGTTGCAACGTTGCTACAAAGGTGCTATAATGCTATCGCATAGAAAAGAAAGGGTATAATGCGTTAGAACGCAAACTAACGTTCGCCTTTGCAAAATTTCAACCTACCATTCGTGGGCTTTCGAGCGCTCGCAGTAGTTGTATGACGCCGTTCCATTGAGTTGCGTTTTCATTGCGTTGCGTCCATTGCGTCCGAGAATATTCATTGTCTCGCTACATCCAAAATAAACGATTTCTTTAGAGAGCCACCAGTAAAGAAATCACCCTTCCCCTTTCGAGAAACTGGGGGTAAGCAAAGCTTGTCGTGTGTGTACCTGACCTACTACTTTTCATTCCCTTTCGTGCAACTTTTCCTTGCGTTGTACGATTCTCTGCTCGCCGCTGTTGTCGCTTGCGTTCGATGTCTCGAGTTTACTAGGCGGCGTGTTTATCATGCAGCATTCGCCGGCCACTTCCGATTGCGATTCTTCGAAATTAAATTGCTTCAAAATTAAATCTGTCCGTCACGGAAGACAATGAATGGCTCACACCCCCTTAAGCAATGGCCCATACGACCGTACACGCGGCCTCCCCATTACGACGACAGAAGAGAAGTGAAAAATCACCAGCCGGTCCTCTGTCGAGAAAATGGGGTTAAGCGAAGCTTGTCGCGTGTGTATCTGACCTTCGTGGTGATTTTCTTTCTTTCTCACTTTGTTTCTCTCTTTTTCTTTCTCTCTCTCCCTTTTTCTCTCTCTATCTTTCTTCCTCTCTCTTTCTTTCTGTCCTTCTCTCTTTCTTTCTTTATTTCTCTCTTTATTTCTCTCTTTCTCCCATTGTATCTCTGTTTCTCTTTCCGTCTTTCTCTGACCTTTGTGGTGACTTTCTTTCTTGCTTTCCTTAAAGACCCCACACGGGGGTATTACATGAGGGGTGGGATTACAACAATAGTTAAAATAATATTAGTTAAGGTATTGCGACCATTGCGACAAATATTGCAACCTCTCTCTCTTTCTCTCTATCTTTCTATAGTTCTTTCTCTCTCTCTCTCTTTCTCTTTTTCCCTCTCTTTCCTTCTCTCTCTCTCTTTTTTCCTTCTTTCTTTCTTTCTTTCTTTCTTTCTTCATTACTCTCTCTTTCTTTTTTGTCCCTGGTATGTCCCATTGAGCTTGGACCTTTTTCTGCACTATCGCCAGGATCGGCCCAATTTTCAGCGTGATACCACCGCCGCCACCGCCACCACCGCCGACACTTGTGAGCCTATAAAGCTTCGCTTAGAATTCTACGCTGTAGGGAGCCTACATGCAAGGCTCCCTACTACGCTGGAATGATGAGCGGCAACGCAGCCAGCTGCGGAAGAAGACAGCGACAACGAACGCGGGAGAAGTGGCCCGAGCGCGTGCCGGGCACGAGCACAAGCACAATCCGAGGAGCGCCAACCAGCGAGCTGCGGAAGAAAGAAGACGACGACGCTCGAGCCAATGCTGATGATATTTTTTCGCGTACACCGACCCCGACCGAAGTCAACCCAAGCCCACAAAGGCATGCGTGTTTCTCTCGTGCTAAAGTAGCACTTGCCTGTTTCTCGCATTCTTCCTTCGTGACAGGTAGCACTTTGAGACATCGTGTTACACAATAAAGCCTCGCTTAAAACACTCAAGTACTTAAGTGCACGTTAAAGGTGTTCAAAATTTGGAGGACGCTTAAGCTCGGACTGACAATCGATTTTAAAGGGACTGACAACCGACGTTTTTTATGGCGCAGTGAAAATCTCGCCCTCGGTAGTGCTTGCACCGGCAGCGGTTACTACAAAAAGCACGGGGATATTTTGTAAGCAGAATTTTTCGATGAGCAGCCGCTAAAAAAAGTAAGAGTCCCTCCCCGAGCAACGTTGATAAATGAGAGCGACGCCGATAGCCCGACTCGCAAATTCTGAAAGCCGCCCATCGGTCTGCTTTCACAGGAGTGAGTGCAACTGTGGTTAACCACCTGCATTCTGACCTTTTCAACCACTTTTGAAAATAAAAAGCTGGTAGAATAAGTTTGCGTTGTCGTACAGACCTTTCTTATTCTTGTACCACGTTCTTCGCCAAGTAGTATATATATAAGAACCGCGTACAGTAATAGAAGGTCACGTGGTAGACCTCTTATGCATCTTCATGTTATTGCCGCGTGGGGCGCCAAAGGTCATTTTTCGCAACTTCTAGTGAATAATTAAAAATATACGCTCACGTTTAATGAGAAAACCATAACGCGTTTGAATCTGTAGGATATACAGTCTTTCCATCAGTGGGGTTATCTCGATTCCTGTTCTGAAAGGTTGTCTGTCCCTTTAAGAGTCCAACGCGATAACATTCAAAGATCCCTGACTGCTTGTCATGCTTCCCGGCAACTGCCGCTTTATTTATTTCTTTTTACAGCGAAGCTGTCTGTGGCTAGGCCATAGCGTTCGTGCGGAAAAACTATCATCATCAGCAATGGATCGAGTGTCGTCGTCTTCCACAGCTCGTTAATTGGCCCCCCTCGGCGCAACCGCGCGAACGTGCTCGTGCCACTGCTCACGTGCACATTCGTCGTTGCCGTCTTCTTACACAGCTGGCTCCGTTGCCGCTCATCATTCCAGCGTAGAATTTCACTTCTCTTCTGTCGTCGTAATGGGGAGGCCCCGTTTACTTAGGTATGGGGTATGAGCCCGTCATTGTCTTACGAGACGGACAGATTTCATAACAGAGGTGATACGCAAATGTGTGTGCGTACCTATCGTCACGATGATCAGCGATCAGGACAATAAATATGTTCGTACCTTTGTTAAAAATTATGTTTAACCTATGTGTCGTGCGCTAAACAGTTTCGCTGGTCCTTCACCTTCACAGAGTAGAATGGCTCATGAATTTTTCTCCCCCTTCACCTCCGCGCGCCGCAGTCCCGGATGCTCGGAGGCGAGCGCGATCTGAATGGTGTTGTTGGAAGGTACCGAGCGGGGCGCACTGCTCTATGAATGATAGGAACGCTGGAAAAGGGGTTTGTGTTTGTGTTACCACGTAACAGAATTGTGTTTTCTCGCATATATTAAAATACGACACTATCATATCTGTAGGTTGTGTTTAAGCCGTACTTTACAATTGTTCTCACGCATTTTACTTTGAGAAATTTGATTACTTCAATTCAATTCAGCCTCGCAGGTCTTCCTCTGCTCCACGACGAAGACCTGTGAGGTTGGGTATGCGTGGTCCGGAAAGATTTTTCGTTCACACGCCGGTGCCGGACGCCGACGCCGGATTTTTTTGCGACACGGGGCCCTTAACGACATCGTGTTGAGAACAATGTACGTACTTGTTCCTTAAAGAATTACCATTAAGACCCAAACGCTCTGAGAACATAAAGTAGACACGAGCTAGAGCCTTGGGGTTGCGAATTTGATCTCGTATATGCGTCTCCTAATATAACTTAAAGAAGGTTTGTTCTGCGCTTGTTTTCTTCCAAAGAAAGTACAGGGGCAGCCTTCCTGTGTACCTTCATCACGTGTTAAGGAGCGAGCACACGTTATAGTCTAAGGATTCCGAACAAACATGGTCCCGCCCTTGTTAGTGTGTCTGTATGCTCATCTTGACACATTGAATTCCACGCGTGTGGAAGATTCCCTATTGCATCTGTGCATGTATGAATGGCAAGGTAATAATTATTTGTGTGCCTTATGAAAAAAAAAAACAGCTGTAAGTCAGCACTCGACCTCTCATCTTCCTTGACTTGGCACATTTTTTAAAGCACTGCTCTTAGGCGCTCGTTGCCGTGACGAGCGTCGGCGTTGTCACTCGTAAGTCAGCGAAGGAGCACGGCGAAGAGAGCACGAGGAAAAAAGCGGAGGAGGAGGGTGCAGCGGAATCACGAGGCGGGATGCGGAGGAGGAGGGTATGGCGAAAGCGTGAGAATAAAAACCTAGTGCCACGCAACAGACCGATGGCTGCGAGATGGCGCCAGAACAGCGCGCGTCGTCTGGATGGTCTGTCTGCAGCGACTGCAGTGAATCGCGCCCACGCGTCACCCCCGCGCACATCTCACGATCTCCCGATTAGGGAGATAGTCGCGCCACACTTCGCTCCGTTTGCAACATGGCGCACGAGACAGATTGTCCGCGCCAGCCAATATATCGCGAAGTGAAAGCACGTATAGAGCTGCGCTCAAATTTCGAATTAGGGAGTATCATAGTCATCGGTGAAATTTTTCTTGCTCATTTTTTCCCTATTCACGGACACACTTTGAAGCTTTGACGCCGAGGTTGTAAATCCACAGTCTTGGAAGAGTCATTGGACAAGAACCGTAAGCGCTCTTTAACATGTAACAGCAGCCACAGCGGATGCGAACTCGTAGATAGTGCCTACGTCTCTTTGACTGCGACCGTCTTGTTGACGCCAGATGACGTCACACTGGTGCGTGTCTGACACCATAGACGTCACGGGCGAAGAAAACTTCGCCCATGACCGTCAAGCAACGCGCTTTGCAGAAGCGTGATTTCATGCTCTGCATACGTTACGTTACGAGAACGTGATAGTACATACGCCAGAAATCGACCGCGTGCCGAAATACATCCGCTATAGCACTCTGGTATATAGTATACTAAATCTGAGGACATCGTCAAAGTGCAAGAGGCTACCGCGAGAAAATCGGCGCATTCAAAACGTGCGCGGAACTGCGTAGCGGTCGCATATATTCGAAACTGGGGGAAACGACTCTTGCCAAACGCGAAGGGCCTCTCCCTCGTTCCCTGGACCGCGCAGCGAGTGGTCAATATGCGCATGAAAAGATTCTTCCGCGTCGTCGCGTCGTGCGAACGGCAACAGATGTTGCGCCATGGCCGCAGCGGGGGCTGTGGACATTTATCTCTACGCGGCTCCTCAACTCGTGTTTCCTTTGTTTGTACCCTGCGGGAGTAGCGGGGGGAGGGAGAACAGGGAATAAATTGGGAAGCACTCAGTGCATCTCGGATGCAATGCACTGCTGCGCGGTGTTCCCTTACTCGTTTCTTCTTTTCCCGGAAAACCTAGCGCACACGCGGTCTATATACAACGGAATCAGAGCCACACAGAGAGAGAGAGAGAGAGAGAGAGAGAGAGAAAGAGGGAGATATGAAAACAAAGAGAGAATGGGAATGAAAAAAAGAAGGAAAGGAACGCGGGGCTGTTATGAAAAGTGGCACCAGACCGCGTTATCTCTCCGGGTCTTGTCGCTGCCGCTACGTTTTGTCGCTTGCTTCATGCTCGCGCATCGCGGAGTGGCGGCCATTATTCGGGCCGCAGTAAGGGCCGGAAAATAGAGTCGGTCGCTGCCGTTGCGAAGAAGAGGCACAAGCAAAAAGGAGGAGGGTGAAGATGCAGGAGAAAGAGGAGGAGGGAGAGAAGAAGAAGGAAAAGAACGACACGACGAGGAACGAATCGACAGACTTTTGAGTCTCGTTTCCAAAGCACGCCTCGGGGAATCAAACAAAGCGGCTGCTTTTAAATTGAAACGAGCGCGGAATCGCTGCTGGTGGTGGTGGTGGTTGCGTCTGAAGAAGGCGAAGCGGGGGGGGGGGGGGGGGGGGGGGGGCGTGTATAGGAGAGGAAGATGCGCGCCGCGCGCGCCACCGAGCGTGCAAACGACAAGTGTACTTCGTGCGTTCGGGGTTTCGTTTTGTTCTCTCCTCACTTCAGCTGTTTTGCCTTGCGACAGCACCGTATTTCGCCTTTTTTTCCTTTTACTGTTTCTTGTCTTTCATTGCCTGCTTGATTCTGCGCGCCCCTTCCCCCGCTCCCATCTTGGAACGAAATCAAAACTTCAACAACAGAAGAGTACAAACAAACAAAACGACGTCATTTGTCCCGTTGCATCAACCCTCTCCCCAGATTTCGGTCGGTTATTTGCTTTGCTTTGCCGATGCCCTAGACAGCACGACGAGAGATCTCTTGAGATCGAACGAGACAGGAGGAACGGGAAAGGTATACGAATGACGACACCGAAGCAAGCAGCAGAACGCCAAGAAACTTGCAAGACTGGCGCTCCTCTGCGGAGCGGAGCGAAACGAGAGTTGCAAACAAAACGAAGACGTATACATGTCGTCGCCGCGTCCCGCCGTCTCTGAGTGAAGCCTACGAGGACTCACTGATGCATCAAGGAACGCGCGTATCGAATGCGCGTATCCATAATTTAAGCTTGTACCAACTCCGTCTCGTATGCCGCGCACTGCGTTGAGGTGAACTCACGGCGTCCGTCTTTCTCTCTTCGAGGCGAGAGGCCACTCTGAATCGAAGTGAGAAGCTGGAAAAAGGCGCCTTATACCACCTCTTGCAGGTGCGCCTTGCTTCGAAGTGGTCTGGCGAATCACACGTACACCGAGCGAAGCATTCGTCGCTTCAGAGATGTTGGGGATGAAGCGGCAATCCATTTCGAGTGGTCGTATTGCTTATTATTTTTTTTTCCAGCGCACGTCGTCTGTTGCAGTTTTTCAAGAAAGCGTAAGCTTCGATCAGTCCGTGCGCCGGTTACACGTGACGAGCCTATATCAAGACACTGTTTCGAAGTACGTATGTACCGAAGTGTAAGTGCAAGTCGCAGCTCGCGTGTGCACAAGCATCACACAGACACTGAAGCTCTGCGGGGACGCGCGAATTGTACCTCCGCAGTTGAATGCATGCGCACTATAAGCAGTGCACGTGAGGGACTGCTAAGACCTGCTGAAACTTACATTCTGCCACAAAACCTTGCTGGATACGAGTTGCACGGCAAATGTGAATTTCTTCACCGTAAAGGGACGGCGCTTCTAATTTTATCGGTCACTGTGCACCTGGCGACAACTATTACGCACTGAAACATTGAATCCCAAGCTATGTGCTCAGTCTGCTCGGGAATTCAGTCTTTTTTTTTTTCCTTTCGCAAATTCACTTTTGTGCCCGACTGTACTTTAAGGATGTTTCAGCAAGTGTGTTGATTGATTGGAATTTCGTTCTTATGCCTAACTTGCGCACCCATTCGCACTGCCTTGCGCCACGCTTCGTTGCTGCAGCGCACTTTTCACAACAAATGACTGCCAGGCTAGAACAATGTATTGCGATGACGTAACTTTCAGCGTGCCACGGCGCGCAGCGCTGATTTGAATTTCGCTTCAGCTTGTTTCATTACACTATATATAAACACTGCCGTACAATCAAGGAAACATTGCGTAAGGCTCCAGAGACCAGCGTATATATAGGCGTCGGTAGCTTTAGCAAAAAAAGTCGTAGCCTTAAAAAATACATTCCGAGGTGTTATGTGTCAAAACTAAGATCGCATTATGAGGAACACTGTAGTGGCGGACTCCAGACTAATTTTGACCCACCGGAGGTTCGTTAACGTGTAACCACGTACCGCACGGTACAGGAGAGTTTTTGCGTTCCAACCAGATCGAAATGCGGCCGCACGGCAGGGAACGAACCGGCGACCTCGAGCTCAACCAGCTCAGCGGTGCAATGCCACAGCCGCTGAACTATAACACGGTGGGCATCCTTCACAAAGGCAGGAACTTGGGTCGGTTGATGTAGTGTTGTTCAGATTTCGAAATACAGCGCTTACAAGAAGCAGAACTGAGGGAAGGACACACACATTTCGCATTCTGGGCGTTCTTCTTTTCTCTGCGCTTAATCGAAGCGATGGTCTTCCAAAATCTGAACTATATCTTTCAAACTGCGCGAAGCAGCACAAGTGATGATTACAGACTTGACGAGCGCTGGCTCTCTCAGTGGGTCGTTTCGGCGAGACGCAACGAGCCTTTGACGACTGCATGGACAGTTTGGCAGTGTCTCTCGGTAGCGATGCATCTCGTTGGCTAACAGCAGTTATGCAAAGAGGTGCAAGAGCGAGAGAGAGAGAAGAAAGTAGCAGCGGGATGTGTGCATCCACACGCTATGCCGAGGAACAAAACAAGCTTTTTTCGCTAGCCGGCGGTGCGCAACACTCATCAATTGTCGAAGTGCTCCCGAATATATTGAAGCAAGCGGCCGCGGCGGTGTGGATATACCCTAAACTTGAATTCAAAGGGCGCGCGCGCATCTTAAAGAAAAACAGAAGACAAATAAAGCGAATACACGACCGAAGAATGAATAACGGAGTCGGCCGCTGAGGCTCGTCGGAAAACCGAATCTCGGACTGCGCAATCCGGCACGAGCCGCGCCTGCGCTGTTTGAGGAGTCGCCACTCCGCGTGTGCCTCGACGACGATATCGAAGTAGCGTGTCTTTCCCGGATATTCTTGTCCTCTTTCTTTTTTTCCCTCTGGTATTGTCCCTCTGGTTTTCGCCAGATGCAAAATTTTAGAGGAGACGTATCAAACACAGACGCACTGAACGAGAAAACAGGCAAGAAAAAGAGAGAGAGAGAGAGAGAAGCTTTCCGCTGACCGTCGTCCTGCATTCTCGGCCACGCTATGCTATAGCGTATATCGCAAAACGTATTCAGAACGAAGGGAGCCAGGCGGAATATCCGTACGCCTCTCTACCCCTATCCCGCGCGCCTCTCGCGTCCTCAGTGTACCCCCTGAATCAGATCGCGCTGTCGGCGCACGGCCGCAAGAGAGGAAGACTCGGGTGTGATGTATGGCGAGCAATGAAATTGAAGCGAATCCGCGCCGACCACTGGCGCTGGCTGGCTCGCTCTGCTTGCCTGCGCCCCCCGCCCATGGGGGCAACGCCAGCCTCACGCATTCTCTGGGCTTCTAGCCTCGAAGCGCACGCCTCGAACCAACGCCTGAGCTGTCCGCTGTCAAAAAGAGAAAAAAAAAAGCAAAAATAAAACAAGTTTTCGAGGAAGGAGCGACCGCTAGATATATGGATGGACGCGGCAACCGGCCGCCACGTCGCATTCAGATGAGCGGAAGACGGCGGGGCATCTGGTTCGAAGGCTGGAGACGACGGCGATCGTCCGAGAAGAAACCTGAAGGATCAAGAAAGGGCGTTTAGGGGATTTTGACGCACTTCTAGCCGACGCCGCCCGCACAGGTGCGTCTCTCTTCTCCAGAGGCTTCCAAAAGGAGCTCGCCGAGGAGGAGGCACCTTGGCAGGTATCCCGCCCTTTCCCGAGGCACCAGCTTCTGCGCTTGAGGGAAGGGAGGAATGAAAATTACATGCTCTGACAAAACAAAAAGAAAATAAATATGGATAAAATATGCTTTATTTTGCTTATCTTTCAACTTGTGATTTCAGGGAGTGGTATAAGCAAACCAACACACAGCGTCGAGTGAAGAAACGAGTATGGCTGGAGGAGGGCTGCGAGAGAGGGAGAGAGAGCGAGATGCGGGAGAGAGAGAGAGAGAGAAAGAGGGAGATGATATGAGAGAGGCAGGGAGGTTTGCCGGAAGACAAACATCCGGTGAGCTACCCTACACTGGGGGAGTGGCAGGGGGCGAAGGAGAGGTGGAAAGGGTAGCAGTGAAGCGAAGCCCACTCACAGAAAGTGAAGGGGAGTAAAAATAGAGGGAAAGGGGTTGTACAGCCACAACCGAGCCGCCTTGGACGGTGGCCGCGAGACTAGCCTTGTAATACAGCGAGAGAGCTAGGCCGCCGCTGCGTTCTTGAAAGATTCATGCCTTAGAAAAAATTCGGTCCAAGGAGAAGACGCAGAAAAGATAGAAGCTGACATAAAGCAGGTAAAAGAAAGAAGCGAAGAAAGAGAACGAAATTCTCGTAGCTCCTGCGCGTTTGCGATCGCCTCTGCTTGGACGTGTGTTATTTTGTGTTTCTTCATTCCTCCGTCTCTGCTACATGTTTATCGACGTACGTGGTGCGCGTTCTGCTCGAGTGGCTACGGCGGCATGTGTTTCGCCGCTGCGAGTCAACGTTTGAAAAATAGGATGCGGATGGTGAAATTTTATAAGCTTGGTTATATACGCTGTTCCCATCCGTAAGGTGTATTCGCTGTTTTTTCTTCCTTTTCATCCATCTTAACGTCCGCAGGAGCCTTCCACGGTTTCCGCGCACTTCGCGAAGGGGATTTTGTTCTAATATAACCAAAACCTCACAGTAAGTATTTTGGTTTTATACTTTTTGTGTGTGCGCGCGCGTGTGTGATTGTGCGTGTTGCGTGCACGTGTGCTGACAAAGGATAGTCTCTCTGGTGAGCTCGACTGAAAATTTGGAGAAAAAGAATGCAACTTGGGCCAGGATTAATGTAACGATTCTCATTCCAGTGCTATTCCTTTCCGCACTTTGTCAGCGGTCCTGCTATTCTGTCATGCTATCACCGGGATCAGCGGATTGTGAACGCTGGTTGGTAACAAAGAAATTGAATTGAGCGAAAGGAATGCCTATGATAAACTGACCTTGCTCATCCACAATGAAAATATTTAACAATACTAAACAATTATGATAGTGCTGCTCTTGGAAATTTCGTTGTCACGCACCGTCAATAAACTACTACTAAGGCGGCTACAATCAATCAATCAATCAATCAATCAATCAATCAATCAATCAATCAATCAATCAATCAATCAATCATGTTTATTATAGTGCACAGAAAAATCTACGGAGCCTTCGTACTGGTGCACTTATAAAGAAATACGCAAGACAAAATGTACAGAGAAGACAAATCTGGTGGACAGAAAAATTTGAGATGGAGAACAATGTGGTGCACAGGAAAAAAAAATCGTGGGGCCGCAACATTGATATGGGGACGGATTACCAGCGAAGCTATTCAGGTTGCATACCTGGACTGCATACATGGGCTGCATACATTATGAAATCATACATTTTCTTTTTCATATTGCCATGCGCCTTCAAAGGGGGCTGACGACGTTTATGACAACAACCCGCAGTAGTTGGATGACGCGAACAGCGAATTTTAATGCTTTTCTGAGACGATAGCATCAATTTCTCTTTCCGTTAGCCCATATGCTCCAGCACTTGCGCTGCTGGTGAAAACCGGCGAAGTGTGAAAACTTTCAAGCACGCGAGTTCGCCAGTCTTTGGAGGAACACGGGAACGCCGCTAATAAATCATGTCACGCCATAATTACGTTTGTCGACAGATGACGGCGTATACTACGCGTTTTAAGCCGCGTGACCTATACACACGGTTGAATAATACTCGGAAGTAACAAAGAAATTAAAGCAATGAGAGTGAATATCCAGCAAAGCTTTATACTGCCGAAACCGGTGCAAGTTTCAGCTTACATAATATATCATCACATCATGATAAATTATAAAGCAATTATAAACTAATTGCTTTTCGTGTCAGCGATGCTACAGCCTTGTCGCTCCTTGAATAAAGAACATGTGTAGGGAGAAAAATCAGGAACAGAACTTCCCTCAATTTAGCGCGTAGCAAAAGCTCGAGGAAACAAACCTGGTTTCTGTTTTTCTTTTTGTGTACTCTTGCCACCAGTTGCCGCCCTTACTTATTACTTCGTTGGTCACTTGTTGCTCAGATTATGAAATTCTAAGGAAGACAAGTGTAGTTAGTCACGCCTTCAGAGGTACAAAACAATAGCGCGAGTTACAGGAGTTAAAGTGTACTAGCTTTTCGAAAACACATCACTGTAATAGAGAAACTAAAATCAGCTCACCTCAGCTGTTTCGGCCTCTTTTACCACATCAAATCAGCAGATTTTGGTTTTGAGCTTATCTACTGCGAAAACAGACAAGAGATAGAGAAGGGAAGACAAGGAAGTTCACTAGGCTTGGCCCAGTTTGCTAGCCTACATGTGGGCAGGAAACGGTGGAGTGGAAGAGAGAGAGAGAGAGAAGACATGGCTGTAGGTGAATCACAAGCATTACACCTATACATTACATGTACTACTTTGCATTATAGTAGGGCGTGACGTTCACCAATGCCTATGCCTTCTGCATAGTAACGGCCGACGCCACCGCCTGTGACCACTGCGATGAAGAGTAAACCATCAGCGATATTCTGTGCCCGCATTAGTGTGTGCGCAGAGACGCTGATTTACGGCTGTACTGAACTAGTTCGACGGCCGTACTCTGTCGGAAGAGATAAACCTCCAACACAGACGCGACTCGATATCCTATCCGAAGATTGTTAAGGCATTACTGTGCGTTTTTGCGATCTGCCGGACTGAGTGAACGCCAACAGTAGTAGTTACACATCTTCCCCCCTCTCTCCTCTCCCCCCCCCTTTTCTTTTTCTGAGCCCCATTTCCCCAACCCACGTGCCACTGTAGGGTAGCAAACACCAACGTACAGGGTAGCAAACAAGAGACTGGCGTCTGGTTAACCTCCCTGCCTTTCCGTGTCTGTTGAGCTGCAACACAACTTCATTCTCATGCGCCACAGTGTTGCCTGTTGTCGCCTTCCTTATTGCGTGTACAGACGGCACCGAACTCGAAGTCTTTTGTGGTGCGCAATACAACGCGCACAACATACCAAGCGCCGAAACTGCGCGATATAACGCTGCGATTAGCGCGTTCAGCTCGCAACCTCACGTTGGTGCAGAAAGATGAGCGTTAATTCCCATTGGCGCTTGCGTAGAAAGTTTTTTTTTTACAATTTATTATTATTTTTCTACGCGATTATGACGGGGTTGAAGGGGATTAGGAGGTGGTTTGACGACGACGACACAATAGAGGCGACGACTTGACGATGACAGATGACGTGGTTGGTTTAGTGAGGAAGGGCGGATTGGACACAGTAAAATCTATTTCAAATTCTGAATTGTTGTCACAATACACAAAAAAAGAAAAAAAAGAAGAAAAAGTGTTGGTCTGCTCCGGACCAACTGACGGTCGTCCGGAGCAGACCACCGTCAGTTGCAATATATCTGTATGCCGCTCTCTACCTCTAACACGTGACCGGCTTCCCACAGTTCACACATGCCCACATACACTTTTTTCCACTTTCACACCCCTAATGCGAGCGCATTAAAAGCATTACAAAAGCCGGCAGATCCCACGCCCTGTGGGAATCGATGTTATGCGAAGCAGTGTGCGGGGAGCTATACCAAGTTAATGAAACGACCATGAGAGCACAAAGACGTAGGCGTCTGTTTCATGACATTCACGTCATGAGTCCTCAGGAGTACCTTTAAGAACGCCTAGGAGACCTTAAGGCGAAAGCCTTAGCCGTGCTCATGACTATGCCTCCGACCATTAACATTTAGCCTTTTCTTTCACTTACTACCACATCCGAACCCATTGCATTGGTTTTTGAGTGTTAATCCTTTTTCGCTGAGTACATTGTCATTTTTGCTCAGTCATGCTCATGACTATGACTTCTGGCATCATCCTTTAGTGTTTCCTTCACTTAGTACCCACGTCCGAACCCATTTCAGTGCTGCTTGAATGTTAACCTTTTTTTGCTGAGTCATGCTCATGACTATGGCTTCTAGCATTATCCTTTAGTTCTTGCTTCACTTATTACCCATGTTCGAACCCATTTCAGTGGTTTCTGAGTGTTAATATTTTATTGCTGAGTCACTTATTTCTGCTGGGTTATGCTCATGACTATGACTTCTACCATTATCGTTTAGTGTTTCCTCCACTTAGTACTCACGTAAGAACCAATTTGAGTGGTTTTTGAGTGTTAACGTTTTTTTGCTGTGTCATTGTCATTTTAGGCGGCTGTTTTATGAGCAACATGACACACATGTCATGATATTCATGTCATGACCTATCATTTATGTTCGTCATACACTCTTGTCATAGTATGCCAATTTTCTTAAATACCCAGTTAACGATACGACCATAAGAGCACCAAGACGTAGGCGGCTAGATAGACAGATACTCTCAAAGTAGCAAATGTTTGCCAAGAAATGTTTCACATTTAAAACACTGACAAAACCTAACGATGCAGTTTTGCCCCTAATGCGAAACAGTGACCCGTTAGTTGGCGCAATATCATGCGCAAGTCTTGTACTGTTTCAAGTGGTATCGACTGATTCATGAGGTTTAACGTCACAAAGCAACACTGGGCCTATAATAGACGTCGCAGTGTAGGACTTATGACTACCGTACTTACTCGTGTAAGGCCCGCACCCCCGTGGAGTGCGAAATTTCGGGGGAAAAAAGTGTTTTATTAATCGTGACGCGCATTCCCGGGTGCTGGTCAATTTACGCACGCCGCTACTAGATGACCCTAGTTCACCTGCCGACAATGGCATTTTCCGTACGACATTTTCCGTACTGCCGACCTCACCATCAAGCCCGAAAAATGATACTTCGGGTTCCAAGAGCTCAAATTTCTTGGCCATGTCGTTGGTCCTAAAGGCGTCCGACCAGACCCCGACAAGTTAGCTACCGTCGCCGAGTTTTCATCACCCACAGACAAGAATGCTGTCCAATGCTGCCTTGGTTTGTGCGCCTATTATAGGCGCTTCGTCGAGGGATTCTCGAGAATTGCTGAGCCTCTGACACGGCTTACACGCGACGATGTGCCTTACATTTGGGCGGACGAGCAACAGCAGTCGTTCAATGAATTGCGCCAGCGTTTGCAAGCTGCCCCAATACTTGCTCATTTCGACGGAGACGCTGACACAGAAATTCATACTGACGCCAGCAATGCGCGTCTCGGCGCAGTTCTTGTGCAGTGGCAAGATGGTGCGGAACGCGTCATTGCATATACAAGCCGCAGTCTCACCAAGGCTGAGAAAAAACTACTCAACCACTGAAAAAGAATGCTTAGCGGTTGTTTGGGCAATCAGTAAATTACAACCCTACTTGCACGGTAGACCATTTAAGGCGATCACCACGCCCTGTGCTGGCTTGCCAACCTCAAGGATCCTTCAGGCAGACTAGCCCATTGGAGCCTGCGCTTACAAGGGTACGATATTACAGTTGTCTACCGATCTGGAAGGAAGCACAGTGACGCTGACTGTTTCTCACGCACACCACTCCCTACGGCATCATCAGGTCGTGACCACGCCTTGCCATTTGTCAGCGTTGTCAACGCCGTAAAGATGGCTGAACACTAGTGCGCTGACCCTGAGCTACTGCCGCTGATCGTGCACCTTCGAGGAGTTTAAAGATTTTTAGCTCGCTCGCTCGAGCGCTGCTTATCATCGTACTGTCTGCACAACAACGTCCTTTAGAGGAAAACTGCGGAAGCTGTCCAAATACGTACCTCCTTGTCTTGCCGTCATCGCTGCGCCAAAACATTTTGCAAGCCTGCCATGATGAGCCATGCGCGGGACCTGGGATTTGATAAGACATTAGCAAGGATACGACAGAAGTATTACTGGCCCCGGATTTCATCTTCTGTGCAAAGGTACGCGACGACCTGGCGGGATTGTCAGCACCGCAAGAAACCGCCCGTTCAATCGGCTGGCCTTCTCCACCCTGTGGACCCTCCTCAAGCACCGTTCCAACAAATAGGAATGGATCTACTTGGTCCATTCCCAGTCACCTTTTCGCGCAACAGATGGATATTCGTCGCTACCGACTACTTAACCCGGTACTCCGAAACCGAAGCTATTCCGCAAGTAAACTGTTATGAAGTGACCAAGTTCCTTGTCCGCCACATCGCTTTACGACATTGTGCACCCTCTGTTCTCATCACCGATCGCGGTGCAGCATTCACAGCCGAACCCATGCAGGGCGTTCTCCAGCTGACGCATAGCTCTCACCGCAAGAGCACTGCGTATCATACTCAAACAAATGGATTACCAGAATGACTCAACAGAACGCTGGCTGATATGATTTCCATGCATAATGACATACAGCACAAGACGTGGGACGAGATTTTGCCATATGTGACATTCGCCTATAGCACTGCTGTACAGGAGACCACACAGCGTACGCCATTCGAAGTTGTACACGGGCGCCGCGTCACGTCAACACTTGACACCATGCTACTTGTGGCTGATAATGGCCCGACCAACGAACGCGTGGAAGAGGTCATACAAAGAGCCTAAGAAGCACACCAGCTTGCTCGACATCGTATCCGGAACCAGAAGCATACCGATACCCTTCGATACCACCAGGGTCGACGCGACGTCCATTACAATCCCGGAGACTGCGTGTGGGTCTGGACGCCCATCCGTCACCGGGGACTCTCAGACAAATTGCTGCGCCGGTACTTTGGGCCCTACAAGGTAACACGCCGCCTCAGTGAAGTATAACATACGAAGTCATCCGCTATAGTTCTGACCCGGTTCGCTCCGTTGTTCATGTTGTTCATGTAGTGCGCAAGAAGCCATAATATGCGTGTACGTGAACGTCCAGATTGCACCTCTGCAGCTCCATTTCTTGCCGTCAACTCCGCCGAAAGAACCTTTTGACGCGACCGAGACGGTCACTTTTCGCATGGGGCACAATTTCGAAGGCGCGCGCAAAGGTCGACGCCGTGAAAGACGATCAAGAGCGTTGGCTGCACGCTCTTCTTATGGCCCGTCATTAAATGGCCCGTCATTAAAGAGAAACGTATATTTTGCCAGTCTCCGTCTTCAACCTACGTTACAATATTATCACCATATCCCGTACTCGGCATCAGACTGCAACTTTGGTTACCGACTCCTACGAAGCAGCACTTGTTAGGCATAAGCCGGCAAGCCGTTGCGGTAAGTTCGCCCTCAGAATGTTTGTACCAGTAGACCACATCGGCGATCAAGCCTGATCTCACGTGCACGAGCTTGATTGACGGCCAAGTGCGCGAAGTGGAGTTTAGGTCCGCGGGTGATTAGCCGGCCAATATACCGCGAACAGCTACCAAGTTCATGTGTGCGCTTACTGGACGGAATGGCGTAAGATTCTCGAGCGGGCGTAAGGCCAATAAAGCACTAAACTGAATTTGCGGAGCCCAACCTATTGACCCTTTTCGGGGAGCAGTTTGGTTTACATAAACGAGATGGCGCTCACGGCGGCGCGCCATACCTCTCCTCAGCGACCGCGCACGTGTACGAAACCATTACCGCTTCTACCTTGCTTCGGTGCGATCAGCTGTCGGAAATGCAACTGAGTTTTCGCTAACACACTGTGCTCCAGTCATGATAGATTGAATCATGTGGATGGAAGACGTGTGCAATAGTTGGTTGTAAAAATAGTGACTGGGATGTTAAGGAATAGAATGAATATGTGTGGCCAAGTTCGCCGACCGCTGCTGCAACTGTCCGAACGTGTTACCGGCGCTTCGTGATGTAAGGATTTCCTCGAGGATACAGAAATTTGCTCATCCACCAGCCTTGTATCGCTAACCTTCAAAGAAAGGGCTTCATCCCCAGGACTTCGGTAAGAGTGAGTACCACTCGGTAAACAATGACAAAGGGAGTAGCGCCGCTTCCTGTCATAGTAAGTTTCGCGCACGTTAACTATACACATCTGTCCCAAATGGCAGGAAAACTTACGCCCACTCTATCGCCGACGTATCAAGAATAAGTGAATGGGCGCACACTTGAATATATGGGCACTGTATACGCACAATAAATGACGGACTACACCTATGGCGCACGAATGGTCGAAGCTGAAGTGTTTCGTGACGGTCCACAAGAGTAAGCGAGTTACTAGCTGTAATATATATTTGCTACAGGGTATTACAATGTACAAAACAGCTACGTTTCAAGCCTTGTGCGCAGCAAGAACAAATCTATCGGAACTGAGCACACCCGCGAGCGATTAGGCAAAAAATAATCAGATATTGGCCGCACCGAGGAACTTCATGGAGTCAGAAACTGACTAGCCACTGCTTCAAAATATTTGCCGAATAAAGAACAAAGAGCAAAACACACTAATCCTGACTGAATTCATAATCGCAAAGCTTGGATAGCTTGGAATACATATTTAGCCCCGCTTTCAGAACAAGCACCATATCCGCTGCTTGCGCCGTTTGAACATAGCTTAATCAGCTCCGAAAGTGCTTTTGCATGTTCTCTGCAGCTGTGATCAAAGCTTCGTGTCGTTCACCCAGTCACCGTTTACGATATCTCCGAAAACAGAGGTTTTCTAAGCCGCGCCGGCGTCATACACTTCCATTGTAAACAAGGAGGCAACGGAGGCAGTTGAGGCAAGCAATGGACGCGTCACCACGTGATCAAACATGGCAGCGCCCACAGGATCACCGCGAAAAGGGTCAATAGCTGGCAATATCACGGAGTCAAGGCCGCGCCCCCGGTAACCGCACTTCACAACGAACCGCAAAGTGCAGATCGCGATGGTTGAACGCGAAACGCACTCTCAGCCTCAGTCATCACAAAAATTTCAAGCGACTTTTATTTTAAAGGAGCACAGCACCGAGTAAAAGTCTATATATAATTTATGGGGTCTTATAAACGTGCCAATACCACCTTCTGATTATGAGGCACGCCGCAGTGAGGGACTCCGGATTGATTTAGACCCCCTGTGGTTCTTTAAGGTGCACCTAAATCTAAATACACGGCTGTTTTCTGCATTTCGCCCCCATCGAAATGCTGCCGCCGTGGCCGGGATTCGATCCCGCGACCTCGTGCTCGGCTGCCCAACACCATAACCACTGAGCAACCACGGCAGGGTCGCAAAAGTCTGCAAACGAAATTTTTCGATGTGATGGGCCTCTAAAAAACAGCCAAATTGATTTTACCGTAGCAATTGGTTTATTTCGGACCATCCGATTATTCAGACATCTGCGAGGCATTTCCCTGTGAGCTAAAAATTGGTCGGTGGCTTTTAATGAGTTAACAGTCGTCCGCCAGTGATTGCATTATTCTGAATAGCAGTCTGAGCGCAGTTCGAGGTTTCAGTGAGTAGCCACAAGCCTGCCCCGATCATGCAAGGCACGCACCCTGTAAAATAATTTAAAAAAACGTAGAGGCCTTACACGAGTGCATACGGTAGTTTTAACCACCTGGTGTTCTGTAACGTGCACCCCAAATCACGGTACCCGAGCGTTCTTGCGTTTCGTCCGCACTGAAGTTTGACCGCGGCGGTCGATATTCGAACCCGCGACCTTGCGCTCGACAACTTTATGCAATGACGACAACAGTCCGAGTCGTCTTCGTTTGTGGCGATTGAGCATCATCGTAAGTGTAGAGCGCGAAGATATAATTGTGAACGAGACTGGTGACAAGGACAAGAGCGGTCCCTGTCACTCATCTCGTCCACTTTTACATACCTTGGCGCTGTACAGTTACGATTGTGACTCACCAACTTGCCCAATCACCCACTCTGCTAAGTGGAGGGGCACGAGTTTTTCCTCCTCTTTCATATCCTGCCTTCCTTATATCCCTCTCTCTCTTCATATCCATGCTCCTTGCTTCTTAGCAATGGCTTTGTTTATATTCTTTCACCTCAGCCGTTTACGTTACAAAGCAGTGAACATGCTGGATATAGTATTCCCAAGATGCAGTATTCTTCTTTGCTGTAGCTTCAGCGGGCGTCGCTGAGACCCCAAGCAAATAACGCTAAAAAAAAGTCATTCCGATAACGTCATATGGAATTCGTTTTGTAACCAATCAAGGTAAAGAAATTCAGTAAGCTCTCTTCATGGTACTCAGCCTTGGAAGACGGTAATACAAGTGCGTCACTGCCGACATCAACACGCGTTGCGGGACATAAAATTTTATTCAACGTGTGACTTACATTCGTGAGTTGTACATGGCGTAGCCTCAGCACTCACGCTGGTTAATGTCGCCTAGTATGCTTGAATAATTTTTAGCGTGACCTATATGGAAGCTTGCTTTCAGTTGGGTTTGATAGTTTATATTGTCTATGAATCGTGAATAGAAAAGGCAGCGGGAAAAAAAGCGGGCGGGCTCCGAAGTAGAACCTTAGAGTGGGAAATCGAGACTTCGGAGTTTGAGTTCTCGTGGGATACTGTGTTTTTTTTTTTTTTGTTTCTTTGCAGTATTCTTGCAAAGCACTTTAGGATTTGTATGATGTACACAAGTGCCTCTGGCGGACATCAAAACTAGGGAAGCGAGCTTATAGCAGACTATTGCTTTATATAAATAAATAAATAAATAAATAAATAAATAAATAAATAAATAAATAAATAAATAAATAAATAAATAAATAAATAAATAAATAAATAAATAAATAAATAAATAAATAAATAAATAAATAAATAAATAAATAAATAAATAAATAAATAGAAGCTCCTTCTTAAAATAAGAAGGATTGTAGCGATTAGTTGCATTAGACACATTCGTCCGCCGTGAATTCGTCGAACCATGTTTGAAAGCTGCTTTGGTTCGACGTCGGCTCCCTCGTAAGATGTCAACAACCACTCGAACCCAGAGAAGGCTACGGTAGTTTTTCAGTGTCTTACCGCGACACGGAGCTGAACTGATAATACTTTGTAAGAACTTTCGTCGCCCATGCCAGCGGCACAAACTGCCAATTAAGTGTTTCTCGGAATATTATAAACCACGAAAGCTGCCTTTTCGCGCGCTCACAAATGCACATCAAGCTTTGCGAACGAGGAGGTACAGGGAAAGAAAAAAAAAAAAAAGAAGCGAAAGTATGGGAGAGAGGGTGTGTGTTTGCAGACGACGTCCAGGAGCACGCATGTTCCCTAACGACCTCTGGCGCACGGTCACAAAGCCACAGGCAAACCAGAAATCACGTACGATCGAGGTTTGTGCGGGGCTATGCTCGAGGATGTCTCTGCATCGATCGCTCGACGAGTCGGAACACACGCACACGCACGCACGCGAACGCTGCCGGCATGTGCGAGAGCACGTACCAGTGACGCGCGATCAGCTGATGCTCTCCTCATTTCGGTCTTCCCAATGTGAGCGCCCCTGGAGCGATGGAGTCACCGTGTTTTGGGTAGAGTACGGTGCTCAGCGCCGCCGTCTTACCTATGGCTATCAAATTTTTTTGACCGCTTCGACTTCATTAGATATTTAAAGCAAACATATAAAAGCCCTATATTAGGTTTTGTGTTGACCTTTCTGTTATGTACTATATCCGAAACCGGGTAGGTAGGCTAGAAATGCAGCTGACATAGTCAAGCACTATTTTTCGCACTACGCTGAAGCAAAGTGTCATACTCACCTACTTGACTCGGTCAAAAGCTTATGCAGAGCCTCCCTCTAGCGCAATTGCTGCTTCTAACCGAATAACTGAACCAAATTGAGGTCTGCTTTTTAAGTTTGGGTCATCCTGTACAGAACATTTATGTATACGTTGTTATAACTTTGCAGTGCCGGCGTGGGGACGGTGGGAGAGGGAGAAGGATGGGGGGGGGGGGGGGGGGGGTTAGCTGCACTGCCACTTCGAAAGCTGTCACGAAGAGGCGCTAACACGGCTCGAGGATATTGAACACTGTTGCGACAACCGCCTGCAATGTTCGGACCGCATTCCTCTTTATGAAAGCTCGGGCGAGCGAGGTAGAAATAAATCATCGCGAGTCTGTTATGTTTACCGCGCCAACAAGGTTCTTCTGATGTGCTTCTCACAACAACATGTGCGCGTTTATTTACCAACAAATAAAGAAATAAGAAAGAAACTAAGCGGCGTGATGACAGTTCTTGCATTTTTTCCGTCTATTTATCTCTGCTTTCTCTTCGCAGGAGCTTACTTTATGTATGCCAATTCTCATGCTTATACACAGTGACTTAGCGAAAACGTCGAATGAATGACACCGTAGTACGGTGCATTTTGCTGCCAGGAGCGTAATATACATTTATAATTATTAAAATTATGGGGCTCACGTGCCAAAACCACGATCTGATTATGAGGCACGCCGCAGTGGGGGACTCCGCAAATTTGGACCACCTGGGCGTTTTTAATGAGCACCTAAATATAAGTACACGGGTGTTTTCGCATTTCGCCCCCATCGAAATGCCGCCGCCGTGGCCGGGATTCGATCCCGCGACCTCGTGCTCAGCAGCCCAACACCATAGCACTGAGCAACCACGGCGCGTAGGAGCGTAATATAGCCCGTGAACAAAAAACGTCACAGGCCTGCGCGGCACGCGCAGCGCAGTCAACGTAAGCTATGGAGCTGGTCCTTCTACATAGCCTGTGAATTTAAAAAAATCGTTTCAGCAGAACCAACCTGGGGATGGATGTCGACGCTATTGAATGTGATTAATATTGATGCCATGTCGAACCACACAATAGTACCACCACGAAAACGCGTCATTTATAAGGCTTGTGGGTCACCTGGCTCCTGTCTTGGGATGATGATGATGATGATGATGATGATGATGATGATGATGATGATGATGATTTATTGGCATCCCCTTTGAAACGGGTCGGCGACAAATAGTCACCTAGCGTGCTTGATTTAATCAGGTATACTATACATGTTCTTTATCTAGCATTTTTGTATACCTCTCATTATTATTTTTCTTTTTCAAAAATTTACCTTCTACCGCTGCCTATGATTTTAAAAGATCAGGTCGTATCCATCTTTTCCCTGCTTTTTTCCCACCAGTACTCTAATCGTCTCTTGCTGATCTCAACGGCTGATGTGTTTATGTTTCCTTCCACTTTAAACCCAAGCGCTTCTGGGAGTTGCACGTTACCTACGGTTCTCGCTGGGTGGATCCCGTCGCATTCCATCAGGATGTGCTGAGTGGTTTCTGGATCTTTACTGCAGCATACACATGTCTCATCTAGTTCCGAATATTTGTTCCGATATGTTTTCGTCCTTAGGAAACCGGCTCGAGCCTCAAATAGCAAGACACTGCCCTTTGTGTTACCGTACAGATTTTCCCTTCTAATTTCTTTCTTCTCATTCTTGTAAATCTCCATTGTCCTTTTTGTTTCCATTCTTTGCATACAATTCACGGTCTCTATTTCTCTCACTTTCTTTCTGATGACTCCTGGTTGTCTATTTGCAGTTTAGATTATCCTGTACTTGGTTGCCAACTTCCTTGACCTCTTCCTCCATTCTGTGTCCACGCTTTTCATGTAGAGATACTTGTGCACTTTAGCCGCCCATTTATTTTCATCCATGTTCCTGAGCCTTTCTTCAAAACTAATTTTGCTCTGTGCTTCTCTGACTTCAAAAGAGGCCCAACCCATGTCACCCTGCACTGCCTCATTTGTGGTATTACCGTGGGCTCCCAAAGCCAACCGGCCTACTGATCTTCAGGATCAGTAGGCCGGTTCAAGAACACTCGAGGAGAGATGTTGGTAGAAAGTGCGGAAAGGGATAGGCTCCGAATAATGAATACCTTCTTCAGGAAGTGGACCTGGAAAAGCCAGTTGCTTAACATCGCCGACGAACAGCGTCAGGATGGCTACTTAAGGGCAATAATCGAGCGCCTCGAATCCTCTCACAGCGACGTCTCTGTGCTCATGTTCACCCTGAAGGATGCTACATTATATCGGCGTAACGTGTACCCTGACGGTGCTGATCTTCTCTAGTTATGCCATGCAGCAACCTGTGATCCACAGTTCTTCGTGAGCTTCACGACGCCCCAACGGCTGGCCACCTTTCGTGGTCACACGCGGTCATGTGTGCGTGTAACAACACGCCCACATGACCGCGTGCGCCATCGCTTCTAATGGCCTGGCCTAGACCGCTCAGTGCGGCGTTACGTCAGCGCCTTCGAGCTCTGTCAGCGGCGAAAGAAACCGTCTACGCTTCCTGCTGTGTATCTTCAGCCCATCGAAGTCCCCCCTGAGCCCTTCTTCCGTGTAGGTTTAACCTTCTCGGACCCTTTCCTACGTCTGCTTCAGGAAACAAGTGGGTTGCCGTCGCTACCGATTGCGTGACTCGCTAAGCAATGACGCGAGCGCGGGCGACCTGCTGTGCTACAGACGTGATGGACTTTCTCCTCCGTGACGTAATTTTAGTCCACGGTGCCCCACGTCAATTGCTGACTGACCGAGGCCGTAACTTCCTGTCGATCAACGATATCCTGCTCTCCTGCTTCACGCAGCACAATATCACTACGTCCTACCATCTCCAGACGAACGGGCTCACCGAGCGCTTGAATCGGACCTTAACGTACGTGTACGTGTGGGCTGACCATCGTGATTGGGACCTTGCACTGCCATACATGACGTTCGCATATAATTCCTCCCGCCACGACACTGCTGGATACTCCCCATTTTACATTCTTTTCGGACGTGAACCAACTTTACCGTTGGACACATTTCTTCCTTTCCCTGCCACTTCGACTAGCGAATATGCACGCGACGCCATTGCCTGGTCTGATTACGCGCGGCAGATAGCCCGTAGCAGACTTGCTGTTCCCAAGAAAATCAGAAGCGCCTTTACGACCAGCGACACCACAACGAACGTTTTGCTCCGGGTGCCCTCGTGCTACTTTGGAGGCCCTCCCGACGTGTGGGCCTTCCTGAAAAGCTCCACCCTCGCTACACGGGTCCATACCGCGTCCTTCGATAAGTAACTGACGACACGAACGAGATTGTGTCCGCCAGTTCGACTACATCTTCTGTTCCGTTATCCAGCGACGTCGTCCACGTTTCGAGCCTCAAGCATTAATTACCACCCTTTCTCTGCTGTGGGTCCATAGTGGCGCCGGGCCGGCGCTTCTGCCACCGGGGGTCATGCTACGTCCTATTCGAATAAGATGATGTTGACACATCGATGTAGTGGGACGTACCCATAACCGGTCTCTGGCTGATCTGAAGACGACTACGTGCCGTGTTTGGTGTCGGCTGGCTACCATGTTGGCCAGTGGTTGCTACCCCTTGTAAATACATGTTATAAATAGTTTGCCTACTGTGCTTCCACGCAACAATTATGCAGAAGACAAAGTTTATGTTCAATAGCCTGGCAAGGGAACAAGAATTTCAGGATCGCCAGTCAGTCTCTAGAGTCTGTAAAGGAGTATGTTTATCTAGGTCAATTACAGACAGGGGACCCTGACCACGAGAAGGAAATTTACAGAAGAATAAAATTAGGTTGGAGTGCATACGGTAGGCATTGCCAAATCCTTACTGGGAGCTTACCACTGTCGTTGAAAAGAAAAGTGTACAATCATTGCATTATACCGGTGCTAACATATGGGGCAGAAACTTGGAGGTTAACAAAGAAGCTCGAGAACAAGTTAAGGACCGCACAAAGAGCGGTGGAACGAAAAATCTTAGGACTAACGTTAAGAGACAGGAAGAGAGTGGTGTGGATCAGATAACAAACGGGGATAGCCGATATTCTAGTTGACATTAAGCGGAAGAAATGGAGCTGGGCAGGCCATGTGATGCGTAGGATGGATAACCGGTTGACCATTAGTGTTAAAGAATGGATACTAAGAGAAGGGTAGCGAAGTCGAGGAACTAGGTGGGATGATGAAGTTAGAAAGTTCGCTGGCGCAAGTTGTAATCACTAGCGCGCGTGTGCGTGTGCGTGCGTGTGTGTGCGTGCGCGTGCTCACGTGTGTGTGTGTGTGTGTGTGTGTGTGTGTGTGCGTGTGTGTGTGCGTGTGTGTGTGTGTGTGACCTAGCTTCTTCATAGTTTCAACCTAGCTTCTTCCAGGTTTTACTAGGTTTGGCTAAGTTTTACAAGGAAATGCTAAGCGCTGTTAGGCATGGTATTCCGAATCGGCTCGCCGCCCACGCACAGATTCTCGCTTGGCTGCGCGCCCCGTTTGAAGATGAGCGGCCTCTTCTGCGGGTGTCCAGATCTTCTTTGGACGTCCCATGTCAAGGCTACATGTACTCGCCACAGAGTCAACGAGAGTTGTGCCGCCGTCGACATGGCTCCGAGCTTTATCTCCCCGGTGACGTCATGGCCAAGCTGCGCTTCCACACTTGCCGGGGCGTGGCTGGTCGAAACCTGCCGAGCTGCTGCCGACGCCGCCTGCGTTTCCCCGGCGGGAACGCGGGAAACGGGGAAACGCGGGCGGCGTCGGCAGGAGCTCCGCGTGTTCGCTCGTTGGTGCTGCTACAATTTCTTTCTCTCTCTATCTCGCTCTCATTTTCTATTTCCCTCTCCCAAGCATTGCGCTTGCCGCGCGCATGCTCTCCTTCCCTCTCCTTAACGTCTCATGTCAAGGCAACATGTGCACAGCACGGAGAGGAGGCGAGGCACACGCCGCTCCGCGAGGTGGTTTCTAGGCAACGCAGTGACGTCATAGCTCAGTGAGGTTTTGCGGCAGGCGGCACTTTTTACGGTTAGCTAGAACAGCTTCGCTGTTAAAATGCAGGTCCCACGAATTGAGGGTATCAATGTTATACGGAGAATTTTACAGGCAGCTAGCTATCGAGCACCGTTTGGGCTCCGCAAAGCATTACCAGATAGACCAATGTATTATGTACGTCAAGCAATTGTATGTGTGTGACGCGAGCATGAGCTTGACGACAGCAGCAAGAAGATGACGACGGCCTTGACGTTAGTATGACGGCAATAATATGAAGAAACTCCGCCGAAGAAGCGTTACTACCTGTTTCGTTACGACCTCGGCTGATCCCGAAGATGTGCAGTCTAACACAGCATCTCAAAGAGCTCGTGCTACGTTACCTGTCATGCGTGCGAGACTTTTTGATGAGCTAGGTCGCGTCAGCACGAGACAAATATGCATGCGCAAGATCTGGGATATTCTATGGAAGGTTCTTAAGAAAAAATTTCTTGTACATCTCCATAGAATTCGTTTTATTGCGATAGCAATTATATGGACACTCAAAAGCAGATTTCTGCCGTCGGCGTCGCCGTCGCCGTCGCCGTGAGGTTCCATATGACGTCAATGGAGATGAAATCGTCGCCGCGCGCCGAACGCTGTATGTGCGAGTGAAAGGGCGCGAGGGACGCGCGCTTTCACGGGGAGTGAACGCACGGCGGAGAACAAACGCGCGTTCTGCTCTGTGCTCCCTTAAGGGCTGCAGAAGTAGGCGTCTCTTTCCTCCTCTACAATCACCATATATGTAGAGCAAACGTGCCTTCTTCCGACGCACGAAAGGCCGTGGGGGGGAGGGGGAGGGAAGGGAGGCGACGTTTAGCTGCGGCACCAAGTGCCTATTTATATCAGAGGCTCCGGCAACAGTCACCAACGCCGCACGCATTTTGAGCGAACGCGGGCAAAACGCCGACGGCGTCGACAACAGTTCTGCGTGTTGCCGGTGCTGCTGCATGTCCAAGTTTATACAGCTGATAAAGCTGCTATCATTACTCCGTATAGCTCTCTTCAAATTTGCTATCGCAATTGATGCTTCACCTTTCAGGTGAAACTGCGACAACTTTTTTCTTTTGCTGTAGATAGAGAAGATAGAGTACATTAATTATTACCTAGTTATGTTTATTGTTCTGCACAGTATGTGGAGATGTCGTATGGAAGTAAGACATGCAGACGTTGATGCGAAAGTGACGTGTTTATACTTCAAATTAAGTATCCACGGATTTGTCGAAGAACAAAATCACAAACAACTGTACAAGACCGGTTACCCCATGTAGAATTGCCCTTGAATATACGATTGTTTAAGTGTTACGTTCCCAAAGACAAGCGAACATTTTTAACGTGAGTAAGTGTGTGATGTAACTTTATTTAGGTCCAGAGAAGACGCGGGGAGAGCCCGTGTTTTATTATTTTACTGCGACAGCAGTTTAGTGCTCGAAGCTGGGTTTGCCTTGTCCACCCGTGCGTTATGTTACGCTGACGATGATCGTTGCAGTCATCGACGTAACTTTCTAGTCGTCAGGCAGCCTCATCATTCCCAGCTTTACCATTGTCAGAAAGCAGAAAAAAATATTTATCCACAATTATCACCAAGAGCTCGGACACCATTTTTCCCAGTATGTGCATTCGGTCTGTCGGGCAAACTAACGACTGCGTTATTGGGCAACTTTCTTTTTCTTTAATGCAGGGAAGCAAAAACCGTAATAGCTTAACTAATGTAAGCTAATACAGTTTGGAGTCACTAGAACACCATAGGTAATTGATCAGGCAAATTCTAACACATAATAAAGAGGTGAAGCCAGTAAAGAGAGTCACAAGAACGCTCGTATATCCCGGGTATTTGAATTATTTGTTCCTGGAAGGAGCTCTTCGTTCATCGTGGTAGTTCGGCATTTCTATCTATCATTCTTGATCTCCAGAGAATATGCAATCCAACAAGAAAAATGAGATCATATGGAAAGGTTCTGTCTTTTGTCACATAATGGTACCAGATGGCACTATAATTTAAGTTTCAAATCTTTCTTCGATGTTTGCTGTAGAACATCCCCAAAAATACCGCATCAGAACAATCAATGAAGCAATATTCCAGTTTCTGGCTTTTTATATTATCGACAATTTGTGTCCCAGGGGACAAGGACCTGGAACACTGGAACCTGGAACCTGATCCGTTAGTCTTCTGCCACATCTTCACAGGAAGCGTCGAGGTAAGAAGTTTAAAAAAGAAAGTATTTGCTCTCGGAGACACACACATTTTCTTAACGCGATTCAATACATCTTAGATCTAGCAATAACCAAATATAGTACGGTATATCAGCATGGGAAGGCACACATCTATTGCATGTCTAACCAACGTCTTACGACTTAAGCTAAATAAATAGGTTGTTGAAAATCTGGTTTGAATAAATAAAACAGCATCAACCATTAAATTTCTTTTGGAACCCATACAGAGAACAGTTTTCAACAATGGAGGATATAAGAAGGGAAGGCAAATGAAATGAGATATGGCGCTGGATTATCTAGTGTAGAAACGGATGTGTAACATCGCCAAAGTATAGAAAACGCGTGACTAATTGTCGTATAAACGAAGGTGCAAGGCGAACACCACCGCTTTAAAGCGGGAGAAGCGAGATATCCCGCCGCATTTTCTCCCACCCGTAGTGCCAGACAAAACGGGCGAAGATCCTGTGAAATTTTTGAAAATTCTTCCCCGAACAATGGAAGACTTGAAGAACATGAATCAATATGGCAGCCAAAATACTGCACACCGTTGCTGTTGTAAGAAATGGACATTTCTAGCCTAGGCCTTGGCTGCATGCCAAGGTATTGTACTGCAATCAGACTAACGTGAGACTGTTATAGAAACCACCGCCCAAGCACTTCGTACAGATGGTTAACCAGCGAAGCTGAAACGTGCGGCCCCGGTGTTTAGCAGTGGGTTAATCCCGACGCTGTATTGAAGCATTTCTCAATTATTGGTTACATGTTTGTGTTTCCAGTGGGACGCAATTGCGCAATGGCGGGCGGATGCTGCTAACCGCGACGCCGAGCTAACTCGAGATATCAAGCGCATGCGACAACGGCGAGCCGAGGAGGCGGCGTTGCGGGCACAGCAGGTTCGACGCAGAAAACGACGTCACTAACGGCGCTGCCAATGGCGCGCGCGCTTGGGATGCGACGTAGACAACGACGTATAACTGACGGCGCAGCTAATGGAGACGTTTATCGAAACATGTGGCGAATGGTTTTTCGTATCGCCTAGCGATATACAGCTTTCGCTGTAAAAAATTCAGCAGCCGCTCCCCTGTCGAGAAAATGGGGGTAAGTGAAGCTTCTGATGTGTTTCTTCGGTGTTCCTCGGAACGAATTGCACTGACGAGTACCCCTTTGGGCTCGAACCACAACCAGTCACACGCACTGCAGCTGGCTCCGATGTTCCGGTTGGGAAACTCGCGTTCAAACCTGGTTGTCGCACCGAGGAAGTTGGCGCTAGCGTTGCCGAGGCGTGCACCACCGTTGTCGGTTTCCTGGAGACGACGCTGGCGTTTGGCCTCAACACCGCGCTCCCGCAACTCGGCGTCGGCGGCCCTTCGCTGACGTTTGGCCTGGGCTTCGGAAGCCCTCAGGCCAGAATCGGCACGTTGATTCTAGCGTGAGCGAGCGAGTTCACGGCGCCGTTGCTCAAACACAACCTGCTCTTCGGCGGAACGCACCACGCGTGGCCTTCCCATCCGGGCGCTTAAACTGATCTGAGGCGAGGGAAAGCCCGGCGGAGCCCGCGCCTACCCCCTTTTTAGGGGCGAAGCTCCTTAGGGCATGGGTCTGTCCTTGCTCCGTATGTAGCCACCTGTAGTTTTATGAAGTGTTCACTAGATGGCGTAAGTCCGTAGCTCTGGTTGGCATGGAGACCGCTATGTATGTATGTATACGCATATATACATATATATGTATATGTATAGTATAACCGGAAGCCGACTTCCGCTTCCGTGTCCACTTCCGGTTTCGCTTCCGTTTCAACTTCCGGTTCCGGAAGCCAGCTTCCGACTTCCGGAGAACGCTTCCGGCGTTTTTCTCTCTCGTCCGTAGCTAGGGGCGCTGCGGTGCACAAGGGCGTTCGTTCCCGACGCGCGCTCTCTTTCTCGCCCGTAGCTAGAGGCGCTGCATTGGACAAGGGCGTTCGTTCCCGACGCGCTCTCTCTTTCTCTCTCTTTCCCGATGCGCGCTCTCTTTATCTCTCGTCGGTAGCTGTGGTTTACCCGAATGATCCCCCGGTGCTTCGCCCACTCATCATCATTCACTTCGTGAATATGCTGTGATTTTTAGGGGCGAAGCTCCTTAGGGTGTGGGTCTGTCCCTCCTCTGTAGTATGTAGTAGTAGTAGGTAGCCACGTCTACTTTTATGAAAAAAAATCCGAATTTTGTGTCCGTAGCGCGGAATCGAACCAGGGACCCCTCGCTTCCGAACGCGCGGCGCTAACCACTACGCCACGAAGCGCCCATGGACACACGCACCACGATGACAATAAAGACCCAACATTAACGAAAGACTGCGCGTTTCTAACGCGCTTGTGCTAGCGCGTTACGGCCCGTGTAAGAAGCTGGTGTAAGACGCTGTGGCCTCTCCGCCTTACCCCCGTATTCATAAACGCTCCTCGACTTGAACTTGACTTGCCACCGCCTTGGGCAGCGCGTTGGAAACGCGTTGAAGGCGGTGGCAAGTCAAGTTCAAGTCGAAGAGCGTTTATGAATACGGGGGTTATACTCTCTCAGCAGTCATGTGATGGCGTCGGCAAACGCGGTGCACGTTCCGGCATGTGTAAACGGCTGCGTAAGACGCTGTGGCCTCTCCCCCTAACTAGAGAGTACTGCACGTTTCTAACGCGTTTGTGCTAGCGTCCCCTTAAGCGGGAGATGGTGCAATTATAATGAAGGGCGCTGTTATAAAATAGGAATGACGTCACATATGGCGCGTGTCATTGGTGGAAGTCAATCGTTCGATTTAGTGCGGCGAGACTGGGCGAATTACACGGAAGATTCACGGTTTACCGATGATTCCCTCCGGAGCTTCGCCCACTCATCATCATTGACCCCGTAGATATGCGGTGTTTTTTTTCCTTTCCCTCCCCACGCACACCAAGCGACCCTGATTGGTCACACGCGTCACGTGATCCGGCCCCGACGCAGCTTTCCCCGCATCTGCTCTTTCTTTCTTATCCTTGGCTCATGTGCGCATATGCAATGTGGGTACACGCCACACGTGAGTTCTTGCGTGACTACACAAAGCCACCGAAACCTGTGAGCCAATACAAGCTTCGCTTGAAAAATAGGTTAAGGTGAACACCAAGGTAACGCACAGCGCCATGCAGTGTCACAGCGAATGCTGGCAAACTTCCATGGTGTCACTGCTCAGTGGCCAAACCAGAATCCTCGGGATTGATCGTAATTAGCAGAGGCGCTACTAGTTGAACAAAATGCAGTTCCACTCAACGTGAAATCTGGGGAAGTGCGGAGCAGTGATTCGCCGGTGTTTCTCTTGTGTTTATCTTGTTTTATCCTGTGTTTATCTTGTGTTTAGCTATTTTTTTCACGATGTTGGGATTACCTCATCTGCCCTGGTGAGCAGCTTCAGCTTCTGGGGTGCGCACCGCTTGATCAGCCCTGCGTCGGCGCTGTCTTTCACGGGTGAGCGCCCGCTGTCGCTCCAAGCGTGCTAGCTGCTCGGCGTCCATGGCGAGAAAGAGCGTCCCGGAGCGCGGGAACGGCTACAGTCACTGGAACCTGGAAAGTACCACATCCCTTTTCTCTTCGACGCCACGCCACCATTTGGTCAGTTGCCGTCAGGTGAGCACTTTCCGCCATAGATGGTGATGGTCCACGCCACGCCGGACCGGGCAAGTAGACAAAGGCCGCGCGTATGAGCTATCGACGAGGTCGGAGTTTTCGTTTTGTGTAATTTAGGGCATATGTATCTTTCGTATGAATGCGACAGTGGCGCATCACATCGCATTTCTCGTATTCATGTAAACAGTGGTGATGCGCTAAGAAGGCGCATTGCATTAATGCGCGAGGCGTTGGTAGATTTACGGGCGGGAGTCGACTCACTGCACGTGGCGCTACGTTCTCGGGAGAGTTAATGCGCTACGTGTAAACGGCGTCGCATCGCATTTCCCAAATGCGCTTGGAAATGCGATGCGCTACTGGCGCCTTCACGTTAACGCGGCTGTAGACTTAAAAGGACATTGCGTTCGAGCGTCGTCGTCGTTTTCGTCCACAGCTGGCGCGTTCGCATGCACTCGTGCCAACGCTCTGCGAGGTGAAGAAGAGGTTTTGCGTGCTATGCTCGGGAGAGAGATAAAGAAAATGAGAGCGAGAGAGGATAGACGCCTTCACAGAGCGGGTCTGCTGGAACGCGTTGTTGGCATTGCAACGCGGTGGAACGCGGTGTCGGCATTTCGGCCAGCTTCGCTGTGTCTTGAGCTTTGCGTGGTCTAGTGCAAGCTTTCGCCTTTTTTTAATATTTTAGTCTGAGAAAATTTAACATAAAACGCATGTGCTGTCAGTGTTTTGTTTCATGACACTTGCTTGTGGGCTGTCATTCTGAACTTTCCAAGGAATAATTTTGCAAAGAATGTAAGACAAAGTGTGAGCAACTTTGGTGGTAGAGGAAGTACTTTAAAGGCGCAGAGAATATTTTTCGCTCGCTGGACGCCAACGCCGGACGCAGACACCGAATTTTCTGCGGCACGGGGCCCTTAACGCTGTCGCGTGAATAACCGCCGACGTGTGTTCGACATCAGGCATTATTCCCCGTGAGAAATAATGTACAGCACAAATATATAAAGAAGCAGGTTGGCAAGTGCATAGCGACATATATCTGCGTGATAGTCTGTATCAGGGGCATAGCCAAAAGGGAGGGGGGGGGGGGGGGGGGGGGGGAACGTGCTTTTCTCTAACCGCCTTCATCGCCCTATTTCTGCGCCGTCGTCCAGTCAAACTGTGATGATTTTTCCTGACCGAACTGCGTACATAACTGTAGACGCGGCATTTTAGTTAGTTTATACATGTAACACGAGCGAGCGAATTCAATTTTATTTCGCGACAACGCGCCGCTTATATGGAGTGCACGGGCGAGGTGAAGCCAACTTCCAGTACGATCTGACTTACGTGACATCACGCCGCCGTGTCGGAGCCATCAGTCTTCTTGGTGGTGTTGGGCGCTGCCGACGTATTCGGCGTTCGTCGGCCACGCCTTGCGCCGGACTATAGAGTGCTGCGCTTTCGCTGGCGTGGCGTCCCCGTGCCGAGCCAACACCGCCTAGAAGAAGTCTTCTAGGTGGTGTTGGCTGAGCGTGCTCGCGCGTCCACGCTACGCCGCACTATAAAGTTGCCTTTAGAAGACTGCGCGCCGTCACCGAGCATCGTCCCGATACTCGGGGACGGCGCCAAACCAAGTTGAGCAAAGGAAAGCAAAGACAAAGCTAAGAACCAGCCAAGCCAAACCAATTTGGGCACATAAATGCCAAGTTAAAACTAGCGAAGGGCCACCAGCTTCGCTGTTATGTGCCCAGTCTTGCACCACTTAATTTGATGCTGCCCCTCTTTTTTTGTTTTTGTTTTTCCTGGATGCACATTGACAGAAACCCAAGAGTAACCACAGTTTGCATGTGTAATTTTTATTGCAGTAACAATTATATGGACACGCCAGGCGCACTTCTGCCGTCGTCGTCGTCATGTTGTTCCGTACAAAGTACAAGGGCGACAACATCATCGCCGCGCGCCGTATGCTGTACGTGCGAGTGAAAGCCTGCAAGGGTGGGTCGACGATGGCAGCTCAATCTCGTGCGCGCAAGGTAGGAAAATGGAGAGGAAGCGCGCCGTCTTCCGTAGCGCGCAAGGCGCCGGGGCCGGGGGTAGGGAAGGAAAGGGGGGGGGGGGGATTCTACTATGGCTGCCGCTGCGTATGGCGCGGCCGCGCGCCGCCGCGCGGTCCCTATCTTGAAAGCGATCTGCGATGGGGACAGTGTGCCGAGTCCTGATAGCTTCGTGTGCGCGGTGTTTTCGCCGCTTAGTTCGCGTTGAAGCGAGAGGCAGCACGAAGGTCAATTGGCTTGCGTGCTACTGCGCTTCCTCACTCCAGCGTTTTGACAGCGAGTGTGCGCGGTCATCGAATGAGATGTGTTCATGTTTGCTTGAGCGCGCGTGACACCATGTTTGTTAATTTCGTTAGTGAGCGAATGTTTAAAAGTTAATTGATACGGCCGATAAAACTACTATTCTTACTTCGTATAGATGTCTACTAATTTCTTATCGCAATCGATGCTTTGCCTTCCGGGCGAAACTGCGACATTTTTTTTCCTCATACAACAAAGGGGTAACATCGATTTATCTTATTTTTTTAAGCCAGGCAAAAGTTGTTTGAATCGTGTAACTAAATACCGTGACCCTCTAGAGGTTATTGTTATACTAAAAAGTGAAGTATAATGCTGCTCAAATGAGCTTAAAGCTTAAAATTGTAGTTTTGTCGTGGAATAATTTCGACTGCACTGCAATTTCAGAAAAAAAAGCCGCCAGGGGGCCACGGAGTGTGGTAGCGCTCCACATGGGCTCCTGCTTTCACGCTATTTTCCATGGTCCAAGGCTACCAAAGTGCTTGGTTTTTGTGCTCGCCGATTCAGCAAGTCACAAGGAACGGACTGACACCTGCCACTAAGCAGTGAGTGGACATCTCCTACCGCAATCGAACTGTTGACATCTCGAGGCTGCAACCCTCCGTGCTAACCCTAACGCCGCGGTAGCCTGCCGAGTGCGTGGACACGCTCGGCTCGTGCCCGCGTGGCATGCGCACGGCGTCCGATTGAGAGCGTCGCGTGCCTACATCGACGAAGAAAGCGTCGAGGAAAACACCACCTGGTCTCCGCCGCCTACACTTTCGAGGAAAACAGATGGCTACCCAGCTACAAGAGGAACCGACAAGAATGCAAACCGATGGGACGGACGCGAATTCCGCAACGACATCGGCACGGCCCTACGATGCCAACAGCGGGAAAACAATCACCAACACATTGAATGGCTGCAAGTCGGACGCAAGAGAAAACAAGCATCGGAACCCATAAAAGCGCAAAACGAAATGCCGAAACAAGACCCTAAGCCCACACCGCAACCGTCAAAACAACGCAACCAGAAGATGCCACCTTTCCCAACCGACGACTTGAAGATTGTCTACAGGGCACAAGTCGGACTCGACTTATCGAAGTGGAACCTAACCGCAGTCACCCACGCCATCGGAAGATCCAGCGGCCTCACGCAACAGGATTTCCACGATAACGTTGGAGTTCAGACGCAGATGGTAGAAAACGTCATCATTGCGAGTACCGCCGACACTGCACGTGCAACCAAGCTCAAAAGCATAACGACCATCCAGTTAGGGGGCACCTTCTTCAAAGTGAACCCCCACGTGAGACATCCCGACGATGTAAGCAGAGGCGTCATCTACGGTCTCCTGCCAGGTACCAGTAGTGCCGAAATCGTAGCTGGCCTCAGAGTCGATTCGAGATGCACAGTTCTCGGTGCACGCATGCTCGGGCGATCTTCCACGGCCGTCATCACTTTCGACGGGCCGCACGTCCCGTACTACATCACCTATCAAAGTGGGGACTATCGCTGTAAGCCCTATCGAAAGTCCGTGCAGTACTGCCGGACGTGTGGTGCCATTGGACATAGACAAGACATCTGCCCCAGTCCCAGGAAACACTTCTGCTACAAGTGCGGACAAGACGCAGTACTCGAGGATCACGAATGCCTACCCAAGTGCAAAATATGCGAAGAAGCACACGAGACCGCCGGAAAGGAGTGAAAGAAGAAGCTAAGACCCAACCCACCACCTTACCAAGTGAGACAACAACAACTTAACAAGGCAAAAGTCCGAGACAGCCATTGGAATTTAAGCAGCGATGACGAATTTCCCAAGCTAGAGAACCCGTCCACAAGCTCAGTACACCGCGACGCCATGCCGGCCGAAGCAAGTCTAGGTCTAGGTCTGTTGTACCATCGAGGTCCAAGTCTGGCACGAGATCCCGAACGCGCTCCGTTCAACGAGTCAACTATGCTGCTGCAGCGCAGGGTTACTCTCACAACACGAGCACTTCGGATTTCTCGACTGCAGACACCGCGGCGCTCAGGGCTCTGGAGAACATTGTTCGAAATCAGCAGAAGGCGCTGCAAAGCCTTCGCGACCAGATCCAAAGCCAAGGCGCCGTCGTCGACAAGCTCACACAACTATGCCAAGAACGAGAAGAAATTATACACAAGCAGAATGACAAGATCGAGAAGCTCACTCAATTATGCCAAGAACAGCAACTAGCTAAACAACAAGCCAAGAACCTCACGAAACAAGAAGTTGAAGCTGTCGTGGAGGATAAGATTGTACACGTCATCGAAACGAAACTCGAGGCTCTAATTGAATCGAAGCTCACAGTGATAGTTGAGTCCAAGCTCGAAGCAATCTTGCAAGCGAAATTGCAGCCAATCTATACCCAAATCGGCAACAAGTTCACGACACTCAGCCACACCATGGACACTCATACAACCCAAATCAATGAGATGAAATCCCAGCTTACTAACTTGATAGGCCATGTCAAGAACAACTACACGAGCCACGCGGAACTTGAGGGGGCACGGAAGGAAGAAACGACGGCCACACAGCAAGACGCCTTCCCGCTCGAACTCTCTTGAACGGGAGCACGTTAACGCACCTGGGACTCCTGTGGATGGCAAACTCTAACTGCAAAACTCCCATTTCGCAATCGACTTTCCGCATCTGGCACTGGAACTGTAGATCCTACAGACCCCGCTTAGCAAATCTACAAGAATATCCAAAGACAAATCAACCAGACATCATCGCCCTCCAAGAGACCAACACCAAAAAAGTTAGGCTTCCAGGATACAACACCCTCACCATGACCACAAGAACCACCATACTTCTCAAGAAGACAATTACGGCCCAAGAACACAGGATAGAAGACACCACGATTGAGAACACTATAGTGGGAATCATACCCGACCGCAAGTCGCACCAAAGCCTCTACATGGCTAACGTATACAGCCCACCGCGATACCAGCTCGCGGACTAAGATCACTTCATCCGCGAACTCCGAAAACGCACAAGAGGCCACCGGCTCGTAGTCGTAGGGGACTTTAACGCCCCGTACACGGCCTGGGGCTATGCCACCACCACGAAGAAGGGCGCGAGAGTCCACGACGCCGCTCAGCAACACGGCCTCACGTTGTGGAACGATTCGCTCCAGCCTACGAGAGTCGGAAACAGCGTCTCAAGAGACACCAACCCCGACCTTACCTTTACGCGGGACGTGAAGAACGCGATCTGGACCTGTCTCCCAGACACTCTTGGTAGTGACCACCACATAGTTCAACTCGACATCGAGCACGCACGTCGACCGGCCAGGACTGGCAGGGCAAGAATAACGGAATGGAATGCCTTCAGAACCGAGCTCGACGATCAAACTACCATATCGGACATCGACGCCTGGCTCAAACAGATCCTGGATACCGCCGAACGGTTCACAAAAATAATCCAACTTGATGACAATCTCCCCGCCGTAGACACCCACCTACTCCACCTCTGGGAGGCCAGAAGGGCCCTACTCAAGAGATGGAAGAGGCAGAAACTCAACACGCAACTCAGGAAAAGAATCGCCCTATTGACAGAACAGTCGCAGGAATATGCTGAACAGTTAGCCAGAAACAACTGGAGCGCCTTCTGCGATAAGCTTCAGGGCACGCTCAGTACCAAGAAAACGTGGCACCTGCTGCGCGCTCTCCTCGACGAAGGCCCCACCAAGACGCAGCAACGGCAACACATCCGTCGATTAGCACACAACTACGACGGCTCGGAGGAAGACCTACTCCGCGAACTATGCAACAAGCTCCGCGGTCCCTCCCAACCAGCGACAACCCCGCCACTCAAAGAATATGAAGGCAGACCCAACGCTGACTTGGACCGGCCCTTCACACCAGCAGAGCTCCAAGCAGCCATCTCCAAGCTCAGGAGAAACACGAGCCCAGGCAAGGACAGGATAGTGAACAAGCACCTACGACAGCTGCCCCAACAGGCCTTGACGGCCCTCCTCCGGTATTACAACGAGTGCTGGGACAAAGCAGAGCTGCCGGCCGCGTGGAAGCACTCGGAAGTGCTCATGATACCAAAGCCCAACAAGCCCACAGCTCTCGAGAACCTGAGACCAATCTCTCTCACTTCGTGCGTTGGTAAGCTGTTTGAGAATATGGTCCACGACCGGCTCACATCGCACCTCGAAGACAATGGGCACTATCCAGACACCATGTTCGGCTTTCGCCAGCTTCTTTCTACGCAAGACGTCTTTGTTCTCCTAAAGGATGACCTCATTGACCACCTCAGCAAGAATACCAAGTCGTGCGTCCTTGACATCGACGTGAAGGGCGCATTTGACAATGTCAGCCACAAAGCGATACTACAAAACCTCGAGGAGACCGCCTGCGGTTCAAAGACCTACGGCTATGTTCGCAACTTCCTCACCGGTCGGACGGCCACGGTGGGGATATCCAACTTACGCAGTAAGGAATTCAAGCTGCCGAACAGGGGAACGCCGCAAGGCTCCGTCGTGTCGCCCCTCCTATTCAACGTGGCACTCCTCAAGCTCCCCAGGCTTCTCGAAAACATCCCAGGCCTGCGTCACGCCTTCTACGCGGACGACATCACGCTCTTGACGCGAGGAACGAGCACCGGAGAGCAAGAACGTTGCCTTCAAGAAGCGGTTGATGTTATCGAGCACTACCTTGACAGCTGCCGCCTCCACTGCGCACCTGAGAAATCGGAGCTACTCGTACTCAAGGCACGCACGAGGGGTAGACCTCCCACCTGCGAAGCTCCAGACCCATGCGTCACGCTCAACGGGATCCAAATACCGAAGGTCGCCTCGCTTCGAGTACTAGGCTTGCACCTGCACCGAGATGGATCAGGAGTCGCCACGCTCTCACGGCTCCAACGCACAATCTCCCAACTCACACACCTCGTAAGGAGAGTAGCCAATCGACGCAGTGGCCTCAAGGAGCAAGACACTCTGAGAGTCGTTCAACCTCTATTGACCAGCAGAATAACGTACGCAACCCCGTACCTGGCTCTCAAGAATTGCGAAGTCGACAAGCTCAATGTCATCATGCGCAAAGCTACGAAGCTCGCCATGGGTCTACCACCCGTGGCATCTACCACCCGACTTCTCAAAATGGGTGCTCATAACACCTGGCAAGAGCTGGTGAAAGCCAAGAAAACCAACCAACTCGAGAGGCTGAAGCTCACGCGACAGGCAGATCGGTCCTTGCGCGCCTCGGCTACGGAGAACGCCACATCTCCGACGCGGGCCGCAAGGTCAAGATACCGCCATGCTTAAGAGAATCTTTGAGCATCGACAAACTACCGCGCAACATGCATCCCGAGCATCATCGGGGACGCCGGCTCAATCGCGTCGACGCCATCCGAAGACGCCACAAGCACGATCCAGATGCTCGCTACGTAGATGCGTCCAAATACCCGGGAAAAACCGCTTACGCCCTTAGTGTGGTTGACTCGAGAGGCAAAGAATTGGCATCCGCCACAGTCAGGGTGCGGAACTCGGAGACAGCGGAAGAAGCGGCGATCGCCCTCGCCACCACCACGAGCACGAACGCAGTCGCAGTCTTCACGGACTCCCAATCCGCACTACGCAATTACACGAGAGGCCGAATATCGGTGGAAGCAGTCAAAATTCTGCAGAAAAGAAGCATTCCGCTCCATTACACCTGCGTCACGTGGGTACTAGGGCACGAGGGTACCAGGGCTCGAGGGAAACGAAGCGGCGCACGCCGCGGCCCGCGATCACGTCAACCGGGCCTCTCTCGCCGCCTCGCGAGACCCCCGACCGCCTGGTGACGCAGCGGAAACGGAGACAACACCCCCCACGTATAACGCCATCCTCCAACACTACCGACTGGGACGCAAGGTGTACCCTGCACCTCATCCAAAACTGACCAAAGAGGAAAGTACCGCATTCCGAAGACTGCAGAGCAATACGTACACCCATGGGATCCTCATGCATCGCATCCACCCGACACTACACACCTATAACTGCCCGATCTGCGCCGTGCCAGACACTCTGGCTCATTTGCTACTCGAGTGCCCGTGGCGCCCCGAAGATGCCGTTACCAAACATACAACGTCCGAAGACGTGAACCTCCTCGCCGAGACGTGGGAGGCCAAGATCTCCACCCCGGCCCTGGACGAACAACGACGTCTTGTCGCCAGAGCCCGGGATGCTATCGCGGCCAGAGGATTCCTGGAATGAGGGACCCTCCCACCTAGAGTGATCCACAGCTCAAACGCTCGGGAACACTGTCTCGAAAATTAAAGTTTATTTCATCATCATCATCATGCAATTTCATTTATTTCTTTGCAAAAGTGCGTCTCTTATTTCCTAATCCTGTCGTTTTGAAGGCTGCTCACGCAGGAATCGTTTCTCACGGTACCGGATAAGTGCACGTCTATAACGTTTCGTGTCAAAAGCTAGCAAGTTAGCATTGATAGAACTTATCGCCTCTGCGCATAGTCTGTGCCACTCAGACTCCAGGTGATGCAGTTTAACAAGCTCTCCTAAGTATTATATTTGTTGTCATTTCTGTTCGAAGGCTGAACGAGACGATGCCTCAGTGGCGAGCAGCTTTAACACATATTGACATCTCCCATCGTGCAAAACCAGTACAGATTTTGCGGTAAAACGAACAATTAAGTGTATGGTAGACGCCATCAGCAAATAGGCATTGCAAAAGTAGGCATTGCTAAATTTAATTATATTAAGTTAATACTCGTACAGTGCTTGGTGGACAATTATGCTGAGTTTGCTGCCACTCGCTAATCGCGTGATATGGGAACGCGGCGGTATGTACACTTCTCTTTTTAGTTTCAGCTTACAAACATTTCAACTGTCGCCTAAATATACAATGCCTAGCTGCAATTACATTAAACGATTAACAAGCATAAAAGGGACCGATGGGCGCTCCCTACTGACTGGTTTATTGGGAGAGAGAGAGAGCTTAAGATAAACTGAACACGTCAGCCCTGCTATATGCAGGGCTTGCTACTTTAGATGAGGTGTTGGAGGTGACACGAAGAAGAGAAGAATACAGGAGGAAGAGAAGACAAACGAAAAGAAAAATTACAAGAATAATTAAACAAGTCGAGTCCAGATGACCAAACAGCGATTTATTGGGTAGGGAAACACACGTGAACCTAGACATACCTGAACATATAATGACTTACGCACAGGATACCACATCCAACAATAAATAATACGGACCACACGTGGCTTATAAAAATTTAGCCATCATTTAATACTATCTGCGCGCTCAAGGTGGACTGGAGTATCCCTAATGCATTGTGACACTTTGTTTTTAATGTGAACATCCTCAATACATTGTAAACCTTAACAATGAACGCTGCAAAAATATTGCCTTTTCGTTTAACGTACCATCCCCTTTTCAGATTTCTTTCTTTTTTTTCAGCTTGTTCAGCGGCACGAGTTATTAAATGTACAAACACAAGCCAGTTTCGGCAATATACGCCATTAGGACTCGGTGGTAGGCTTTATGGAGCCGCCGTGAAATTATTAGTCAGGATGTTTGATATTCAGTGTGCACTCCGTAAGCCTACGTATCTATGTTTTCATCGCTTAGCCCGCATTTCAATGGGGGTAAATGCTAAAAAAAAAAGAAAAATAAAGAAACACATGTAGGTCCGCTTTAAAGAACCCCTGGTTGTTAAAGTTAATCCGGAGTCCTTCACTGCGACGTTCCTCATAGACTCCTTATTGTTCGGGACGTTAAACCCCCATGATCATCGCGAAGATCATCTAAACTAACAAGCGCGGCGCTCGCAGAAACAAAATGGCGCACACGGCGCGGCCTTGCCGTGTCCTTCCGTTTCTCAAGAACGGAGCTCCTTACGGCGCATGCTCCGTCCCATCAGGAGGGAAGCGTGCTCCCGAGAAGGGGGAAAAATGTAAAAGAGGGAACGGCGATGGGGGAAAGGGCGTGAAAGGAGGGGAGCGAGCCACGTGACCCCCGGAGCATCGTCGTCTTCGGCAGCGGCAACGGCGGCCGGCCAAAGGTGCGGCGCGAACGCGCGAGTGGCAGCGTGCGGAGGGGATCTGCCGTGGCCGGCAGCACCACGACGCAGCGCAGGTGAGTTGGCAGCGCCGATTCTCCGCGCCGCGCCTTCACCTTTTGCACCGGCGCGCGTTGGCAGCGCGCGCCTGCCATTCAACAAGCGCCGTGTACCTCGTGTAGATGGAGCGTGGTCGTCGTCACGTTGCGGGAAGCAACTGAAGACTTGCCTCACAGTGTTATCAACAACGCCGACGCCCCGATACTCGACGACCGGCTCGCAGCCTTACTAACGTCGGCATGTAAACGATATGTTGTGTTTCCTTGCGGTTTCCGTTGGCCTCAGTAGAACGTCTGCCGAGATGCAACCGAATATCTCTTATGCTTGACCACGAGGGCGGTGTAACGAGCTCGTCGGGCAGCAGCCGTGTGTAGTCGGCGTGCTCGCCGATATCGTGGTACCGAGCAACGTGCGAGTTAGCTTTCCTCGCACGTAACCTGACATTGACCATCTGAAGTGCCGGGCATGAGGTTGTCAAGGCTTCTTCGGTTTACCGTTCACGTCCTTCAAACTGTCGCATGAAGGCGTGGAGGACTTTGGTGTATACAGGTCAACTTTCCTGACTACAACATTTTACTGTACTCGTGCGAATAAGACGCGGTTGGAGCCATGGTGCGCGCGTGTCCAGAAAGAAATACTAGCGTAGCGTAAACAAGACGAGCATACGAGGAGAGAACATGAACACACAGACACGGCGCTAATTTTGATGTGCTCGTTTGTTGATTGGTTGCTCGGTTAAGATGTTTACTGCAGGCGGGGTAAGCCTGGCAGTCCGGACCGGCTTGTGGTCATTGCGTATCCCCGTCTTGTTTTCGCTGCAATATATATTATCCAAAGATGGAAACCAATAGATCCGCATTGCCACGCTCAAGAAAGAGTTGATTCGATACTGACATCGTTGGGATCGTTTACAAATGAAACTAGTTGCACCTACACGCGTAGCAGCTTAACTTGTTTTGTTATTTTGACATGTCTGAGCTGTTTTTGAAGGAAGAGGAAAAGAAAGTCAGAACACTGAAGTTATCCATTGTAGCGGTATGTCCTACTCTCTTTCTACAGACGTCCGTGATGGTTCATTCCATTTATCCCTGCACACGCTGACGTTCACTTGTTGCGCCGTCAAATGTTGTTTCGTCTCCCCCAGACCCTCTGCATGGCGTCAGGCTGTGCAGCCACATGTGTCGTAATGCGAGTTGGTAATAAAAAAGCAGTCGCTGCTGTAAGAAAACCAAAACAATAAAAGCAATTTGTGACTGTCGCAATCCTGTGCCCCGTAGAAGCTATGCTATACAAGCGCACTTTGTGGCAACGCAGAGGCCCACGAACGTGGTTCCCGTTTCTGATGGCGCTTTCTCGCGAGACGAGATTCTATATTTGGCTGGCAATCTGAAGACGCCGCTGAGTTATGACCCTTCAGATCCGGCGTACATCCTTCAAGGGAGGGGAGGCTTCCGAACTCGTTATATCGCACGAAAAATATTTGCAGCCGCCATGATCGCGAGCTACAACGACGTTGTTTTATCGCTGCAGTAGCAATTAACGTTTCTCTTAAATACAGCGCCTTGCACGGTCCTGTTAATGCGGGAAAACTGTGCATTTTTCTATGTGAAAAGAATAGAAAGAAAAGAGAGAGAGAGAACTTCACTAGTGCTGTGCACTTTAAAACGCCGAGGCGCGACTCGATGGCCCATTAGAACGCGTGTTCGCAGGATCGATTCGTAATCTGCTACGCGCGCGGCGTGGCCATCGCGAAGCGGGGCAGCGGCGTTGCGATTCCATCGCCGTATATGCGAAGGAACGAGTGAAATTCACGGAGTAGATTGAGGAACATGCATGGGCGACTAATGCTACATCGATTTTTCGGAATCTCCGGCAACAAACTTTCTTGCTCTTCCTACCGCGGGCACGCGGATGGTACATTGACGGGGTTTGTTCGCTTTGCGCGCGAAGTTTTTTTTTTTTTCGGGCCTTTGGTACGCGATAGTTATGCAGTCGGCACAGAGACATGGTTAACGCACATAAAAAGAAACGTTTTGGAAAACGAAATTACGGTTTAGTCGAACGAGACTATAGAACGCTATGAAAAGGCGCTTTGCGTCGAAGTGAAGGTGTACGGGAATGTTAGCGGTAGAACTAACAGGCTTGTGACATTAGTTTGCACGTTCGTGGCAGGCCTTTTCCAACGACAGATTAAGGTGCTTATTGCTAGTCATCCGGCAGCAGGCGATAGTTTGCTGGTGAATTAGCACTCGGTGCTGAAAGAAGCGAATAGTATTCGTGTCGACCATCAGGCACCGTAGTTTGAACAAGTTGTTTCTATATCTCAAAACGAAATGACACTTACGAAGTGTGCTTCAGACTATTTGTCCGGAAAAAAATGTTTCGTATCCTTTTGTTATTTTTAAACAATGCTAGTGACGTCAAAGGCTACAGGCCGCAGCGTTGCCGATGCCTGTGTGCATCTGTGGGATTGCGCCACCAACTGGCAGACGGCACTACTCTGTCAGTAAATAAAGAAATGGCATTGACAGAACACAGACATTTCAGACAGCGGAAAAGCGGATCTAAACATCCTAACAGGAAGCTGGCCTTATGGTTCTCAGTGAACAAAATTCATTGTAATAACAATTATTGACCCTACAGGATGTGCTTAGAAGTATACCAATTCTCTGCCGATAAAATTACAAGATCTGTACCTTCTCCCCTTTATCTATTTCTTTTTATATATTGTACTCGCCTTCTTCAACGGAAGGACTGCACACCTGTGCGTGGCCCACAGGCATATTTCTAGCGGCCCGCGGCCAAGATTAGGCGTCTATGGTGTGGTGGTACTGCAATCGGAGCATGGCTATACGATGAGAAAAATGACAGTTTTGCCACCAAACACAATACACAATATGAACCGCGAGCAGCGTCGAGGATATTAAAACAAAAAATGGTGTGAAAGCAGATGATCTCTTGCTAGGAGCAGGTAAGAAAGACGCACGACCACCGAACGTATTCGTCAAGTTATCAACGCCAAGACCACATTGTTAGCGCAGTACCCATATTTGAAACAAACAGGCGCTTTCCTCATCAGTTTCGATTCAATGGCACCGAAAAGGCTGCTTTTCCGCGAGCAAAAGATGCAACGTTTTCCCTTAAAGTGTGATCCGTGTAGATCCCAGAGAAGTTGGCATCAGTCCTCGCCGGCTTTGAGTTGTGCAACCCTGTTCTAGGGCCTTTCATTCCCTTTGACCCATTCCTCGCATAGATGTGCGTAGGCAAATATTCGCCGGCGAAATGCTCTGCTCTTCAGTAAAGCATACACTGAATGTAGGTTCCTCCAGGTATCACCGTTGAGCGCTAACAACAGAGGGCAATGTTTTCCAAGCATGGTGGAAAGAAGCAAAATAGGAGAGGCCCTGACGTCACGTTTTTGAAGCGGGAAGTGCAGACATGTTGGCGTGTCATCTCCCTTTGCGTCTCCAATCAGCTCGCCGGAGCAGATGGGCGTGAGCTTTGAACTTGTATTGCTACGAGCAGCCGGAAGTTTGCGCTGCTGACATGTGTCAGAACAAAACCTGCGAAAATTCTGTAACAGTTTCAGTGAAGCAGACGCGCCCCTGTGTTTTTTCGTGGCACGTTGAAAAGGACGACGAAGACCAGCGCCGTGATTACGTGAGGGCCTCCGTTGCTGGCTGACACTCACACTCACACACCCAAAACACCAACTTTCAAGCTTACAAACCACACTCACCACACTCCAAGCTCACATTGTCTCGCGAACGGAGTGTGCTTCGAGAAAGGCCCAGGCCGAAAAATTCTTACCTCACTACTCGGAGGTCCAGAGCAGCAGCGAGTGCGGTTTCCATGGCAACGAGGATGCTTGGAACCGCAGTCCCAGTGCTCCTTTGCGAAAAACAGCACGTGACTTCCGCCACACTGTTTCCAACACGTCCGAGCTGGCCGGGGCCTCTCCGAAGCTTTCCTTTCTCCATGCTTCTGAGTCTTGAAAGTGAAAAGGAGGAATTTCTCACTCTATCGTGAATAAACGATGAAGCCAATTGGCTCGTCATTCCTAGCTAGAGACGAAAAGGCAGGCATTGGAAGTGGAACCATCTGCACTGAACGCGAACGAAGAAGCTCAAGGTCACTTCTCTTGCTGAAAATGCAATGCTGCTCTGTTAAGGATTCTGGATTTATTTTCTTATTGTTGCTGTTATTTTCACAAACACGCATTTTTGCATTTCCGCACAATTTACTCATTTTTTTTTATTTTAAAGGACTAGACGTTTTATCTGCGGTTTCCATTTCGATACAACAATCTGGTTCATGGCCAATAATGGGAATGGGTTATATATTTCTTGGCTAACAAGACAATAGTCACCAACACTTGCTATAGTACTATACAGCAATAATAGTGGTCGTTGTCTCGATTTTTAGTGCACCAACGTAGAGAGGGTTCCATAGAGCGCTGTGCCTGGTATTACAGGTATTACGGAGGTCGGAGAACCTTGAAAATTCTTGCAAAAAATGACAGTGTGCTCTTTTGATTGCACTCCACGAGTTCTTGGGAAGTATAAAAGTGATCACATATAGCCTAGTACGGAGAATAGTGCGTTGAAGGAAGTTGATAGATGTGTGAGCGTCACACAAATCACTCTGTCAAATAAATCTCTGTCAGTGGCTACGAGCTATGCATATGTGCAAAGTAGTGAGGGGTATGCGTTCTGATGTTACATATTTCTGTCGCCATGTTGTCTGTAATTTTTTAAAATTATACAATCAGTTGAAGCCGGCATTCTTTCTATCTTGTCTACTTCCTCTACTTTTCTAAGAACGCTGGAAAGGCTCAATAATTTTAAAAGGGCATTCATGTATGCTTCGTAATCTTTTGTTTCCAACCATAACCAACAAAACAAGTACATAGCACCTGTAACTGCGCGTATGTTGAATGTAGAAGAGCGCATTCGTCAGACAGACAGACAAAGAACTTTATTGAAGGTACTGAGAAGCTCCGTTGCCCCCTCTCAGGGAGGCGACGAAGCCGCGGGCCGCACCCACGTCGGAACGCGGAGATCGAGCTCCAGCGCCGCATCGTGGGCTCTCTAGACAGCCCAAAATTGGCGTGACTGGTCGGAGCTCGGAAGAGCAGAGCTCCACTCCACTGCAGTGCATCGATGCGGGCCCCTCTGTAACCAGGGGCATCCCCAGAGCATGTGGTCTAAAGTACTACGTTGTCCGCAGCTAGGGCAGTCTGGACTAAAGCAGTCTGGATTGATGTAGTTAAATAAATTCAGGTTGGGATATGATCCCGTCTTAAGCATGCGTAGTGTGACAGCTTGAGGTCTGGTTAGTGTGCCGTGTGGGGGAGGGTATAGTCTCCTACCAAGGTAGTAGTGTTTGGTAACCTCGTTGAAGGTGGAGAGAGTGTCACGGAACTCGACGGGCCTAGAATCGACGGAGCCGCGACTCGCAGTGGCGTCAGCGCGGAGGGTTAGTTCGCGCGCTTGGACGTGTGCGATGTCATTGAGGTTCGTTTGCGTGAATATTGAAAAACCTAACAAAATCATTCGAAAACAACGCCCCAAGAGTATGTAATAGCGCTTCATTTTGCTAACCTGAACCAAAAAACTTTCCGAAGGCTGCGCAATCGCAAGGGGGGGGGGGGGGGGGGGGAATGAGAGCACGCTATGGTTGTAATTATTGACGGTTCGAAAAACTGTTGATTGCTATCACGAAACAACATTGAATGCAACTTGTTAAGTGCTGATACTCGTGCATTATGGTAGCTGCATAAACACAGGCTGTGGAACTAGAGAGACGACACGGAGTCGGTAGTGAACTGTGCTATTTTTCGCTCAACTGGTACGCGAAAAGCCTGAGTGGGGGCTTTTTAATGTATAACTAATGCTTTAGTATTCACTTTAAACTAGATCAATGTTCAGTGGCCTCTTCAAATGCCCAGTCTTTTCAGTGATTAAGTGGAAGGATGCCATCGGCCTCCGAGAGAGCTTCTGCACGTGCTTAGAATAGAATTTTAGCAGTTGCCTTTAGTTAGAACGACACAATAATAAGAGCAGCGTCCAACGTTCAAAGGTCACGTAAGTGCGTCGGAGTGTGCTTTAAAGATTTCGTTCAATTAAACAACAACAACCTCTAGTTGTGGTCTGTTGAGAGAACCGATAGCCTACAACTGGCAGTCAGTCACTGGAGGACGTAATTGTATACATTAGCATTCACCCAGTAGTTAGACGGACTCAGATCACGAACGAGGAATTGGAGCCCGTGTTTACAATGAAGCTCGATTTCGCACAGGACTGTGCTTCCGGTGCTCGTGAACTGTGCTAGCGCCTTTTTGTGTGCTTGAGACGTGTTCGTTTGGGGACTATATTTTTTTACATTTTTTCTTGCTTTTTTAATCGTTGCTTCAGTAACAAACCTAGGATTTTGGGATAGCCGGCTCTAACGTAGCGTACCTTCCCGTACTTCTACATCTGAAATCGAAAAAAAAAAATACGACAGATTTGTTGGTAAGACAAAATGTTATACAATCCCGACGTATGGTGATCAAAGGCCCCAGCCAGTCAACCGCGAAAAACACTTCCGAATGAATCGTTTTGTGAATTTGTCCCCTGGATTGTAATGGGACTAGAGTGCACTTTGCAAGCACTCCAAGATCGTCAACAACGTCTTACTCATATCCTGTAAAAGGAAAAGTACATACTAATAATGAAGTCTGTCGGTGTTCACCTAAGGCAAATTGAGTTCTTCAGAAATCCGCAGTGTGTAAGGAATTTCATGAAAGAGAAAAATTCTCATCCTCCCTAGTGTGGCTCGCAGCTCCGAAGAAAACACTTTGATTTGGATATGCTCTAGCTTTGTTTCAGTGAAACCCGCCTGAACTTCCTTTGTAGTTTTGTGCTACATTCGGGTGGATGACAATTCTGTCCTTTCATGTTCAACTATGATGTTGAAGCTTTCCGGTTAACAAGGTAACTCGATCTTGCACCGTGTGGAACCAGGTACGAAGATGATAGCAATAAGTGTATTGTTAAGAGAAACAAACAGAAAAAAATGTTAGGTGTCTAACTAGAGGGTATTTGATAGTCTAGTTAAGGTTAAGTGCAAACAGAGTGGTTTGGTAGGTCGCGTACTATTTGAGATGAACAACCAGTGGTTTATTAGAGCACTCGAATGGGCAGCGCAGTCGAGCCGTCAGAGAATTAGATGGAGTGATCATCATCATCATCAGCCTATACTTTATGTCCACTGCAGGACGAAGGCCTCTCCCTGCGATCTCCAATTACCCCTGTCTTGCGCTAGCGTATTCCAACTTGCGCCTGTAAATTTCCTAACTTCATCATCGCATCTGGTTTTCTGCCGACCTAGACTGCGCTTCCCTTCTCTTGGTATCCATTCTGTGACCCTAATGGTCCACCGGTTATACATCCTACGCATTACATAGCCTGCCCAGCTCCATTTCTTACGCTTAATGTCAACTAGAATATCGGCTACCCCCGTTTGTTCCCTGATCCACACCGCTCTCTTCCTGTCTCTTAACGTTAGTCCTAAGATTTTTCGTTCCATCGCTAAGTGATAAGGAGTGATAAGGATAGTGAATTCGCTGGTACAGCTAGGGTGGATTAGGTTGACCCATGATCCAGTAACTGGAGCGCTCTGGGAAGGAAACTTGACACACTCTTTACTTAAATAGTCTTCCATATACATTACTCTGATTGGCGCATTGTAAGCAAGGTTAGACAGAGAAATTGATATCAGAGACGTACGAGTTTCAATTACCCACTGTTTAAAAACGGTTCCAGACTTATAGCGAAGAAGACTTACGCGCATGTGCAATAAAGACCGTTGTGAAAAGGTGACCGTGATATTGTGATGACAGCTGTCCTTGAAGAAATGGTATTTCTGAAGAAGGTAACGTGACAAAGAGGGAGAGAGCTAAAGGAAATGCGAAAGGCAGAGAGGTTAACCGGAAGATAGATATCCAGTTTGCTACCCTGAACTGGGGAATGGGAGGGGGGGGGGGAGTAAGGGGAGACAGAAAGATAAAGAAGAAAAGCACACACAGAGAAAGAGCGAGAGAGAGAGAGAGATAAAGAAACAACAATATCACTAACAAAATTAGACTTTTTTTTATTATACGAAACTCTTCCGTAACTTTTCTCGCCATTTGGTCTCTGCTTTTGGCGAGAATTTTGAAACGTATAGAAAACCTAAACACAAACTCGCCCAAGAGCAAGAGGCCCGTGTCCACAAAAAAAAAAAAAAAAAAAAAAAACCCACTGGAAATGTACGAAGAGCAGATGCCAGCATATCGTGATGTCGGACACATTAGCGAATGCAGCTGGCAAATGAACAAAACGCTTTGGGAATTACAAGTAAGTTCATTTAAATATGATGGCGATGGCCATGAGTTACGCTAGCGTTAGAGTATACGATACCAGGCCCAGTACTGGGTTTCCCCATTTGGCCGTGTCTAAGTGAGCTTTAGCAACGTAGATGCGATTCTGTATACGAATCTTTATGAGCTACAGAAATGTTGGTATTCACCTTGAGTTCCCCCTATACCACATGAAATTCGTGCGATGCACGTCCTTTCATTTACACGAACTCCCCTTAGTACGAAGTTCTCATTTTAGAGAAAGTGCACTCTGAACTTCAAGCGCGCGAAATATCAGCCCGTTGAAAACCCCGAAGCCATTGAATGACAAGTGATTTACGAAGAAAGCTTAATGAGGTGTAATACTTTCGTCAAGTAAAGACCAAATGACAAGGCTAATTAAATAAAAAAAAGGTAAATAACTTGCGACGAATATATTACGCCAGAATGGGCAACTGACACCTAGGATTCGACGTACACACTGGGTAATTTTTATACCTTGAACGTTGAGAAAGGCAGAGCGCGGAGCCTGGCGCGTTTCTTCCAACCTGTCAGCTAAATTCATCGAAGTGTCGTTTGCATCTGGACCAAGAAAACCGAAATACACGTGTAAGGGAAACACAAAGTGCCACGAAAGTGAACTGCAAGATTTTATGACAGCGCTTAGGCGCTTTAAGATATGTCATGGTAAGTACTTACTTTACAGTTTTCGTTATGCGAGTCCCGAGTTATTCTTGTAAACTTAATGAAACGTTTCAATGCAAACTGGAGGGACGAAATTAAGCAGAACTAGGAACGCATTAGCTCCTTAAAAAAATAACGGACTTGGGACACAAATGTTTACACTCCTCGTCTAATTTTCTTTTCTTTATCTCGGTCGTTGTTCCATCCGGCGTGACACTGCAGCAGCGTCCGCTTACGCTTTCTCAAAGGACTCATTAAAGCTTGCGCGAAGAGAAAGAGCGCGCGGAAAATGAAGATGCGATTAATCATGCACGCTTACTTCGAGCGTGTAATGAGGGGCACTATAGAGCGGCGAGCTTGCGAGATGACGGCTTCCGCGTGTCGGAACGTCGTCGTGGAATTTCTGGCTGCATTTTTATTTCGCTCCTTGCAACATTTCCTGCGTTCCTTGTTTTCTTATTTTTTTTTTCGTGTCGCTTCAGAGTAATGCGCGCACTGGCCGCAGCATGGAATTGCGCGCATGATGAAATCGTCCACGACGTGGTTTTTATATTGGACTGGTCGGTACAAATTAATGTTGCACAAGTTGATATTGCCCAACGCGCTCGAGTTTTTACTCGTGTCTTTTCGTATTTTATTTGAGTCCTGTTCTTGGTCTTTGTTTTTATTTTGCACTGTATACTATCGCGTGGCTGCATACTATCTGTATAGCGCGGACAACTTGTTTTTGTCTGTTTCATTTCACCTAATGATATTTACTCTTTCTTTTGAAGGGAAGAGCAGAAGGCGCACAATTGCGCTACATGTTTTTAGCTGTTGGAGAAATGTTTTGCCGGAAATACAAAATGTGATTCCGTTTTTAAAGGGACAGCGCAACACTTTTTGAACACGGTTAGAAAATGATCGTGATCTGTATACGCAATGCTGCAGTGAACATGCGGGCTAAGTATTATACCGCTGCCCGCAGGAGCGAGTCCACCATTTCGAATAATAAATCGTTTACACTATAGTGCAAACGATTATCTAAACCCATAGGATATATCCTATGGGTTTAGAGAGCCCCCTCTCTCTTTTGCCACCGCCAATTACGTCGAAGCCAGGGTGACGGTTCATATACGCCTGCCATTGGGTGATGCTCACGATCACATGTGCATACCGACTGAAAGTTCGCGCACGCAGGCACATCGATCTCTCCAATCTTTTACGTATCATACGAGGAAGCGGCACTTGTTAATCCATTGCGGCCGTCTTGTCGCAGCTTCTTAGTCGCGCCAGGGCACCTCTGTCAGACGCCAACCTTAAAGCAGGTTTCACACGAAGGCCAGGAGCAGGAATTTCAGCAGCCGAGAGCGTATCACGGGACGCGTGCGCTATCAAAACGTGCAGACCCCGCCGAGAACGCCCTTCTCAGCTCGCAGGTTGGATTAGAAAAAAAAATTGGAGTACGCTTAAGATTCGCCTTTAAGAGTGGAACGCGATAACATTCAAAGATCCCTGAATGCTTGTCAGGCTTCCCGGCAACTGCAGCTTTCTTTTTTCTCCACTTTCGCCTCTGCCGTTTTACGCTGCCGAGGAGGCGAGCGCCATCTGGTGTTTCTGCAAGTACTCTACCCAGGCGCGTTGCTGTATGAATGGTAGAAATGCTGGAAAAGGGCTCTGTGTTTGAGTTTCCTCGTAACAGAATTATGTTTTCTCGTATATTCAAATTACAATCCGACGCTACCATGCCTGTAGGTTGTGGTTAAGTCGTACTTTACAATTTTTCTGACGTATTTTACTTTGAGAAATCCAATTAGTTCACTAACGCCTCTGCGCCATGCGGAGGGCCTGCGTGGTCGGGTGGTTCGGGATGATTTTCTCCGCCACGGGCGACGGCGCTTACGCCGACACCGACGCCGACGCCCGATTTTCTGCGACACGGTGTCCTTAACGCTATCGCGTTTATACTGGCCGGTGCTTCCGGTATTTTCTGTAATTTTGTCCGTCCATTTGGCGGTCGCGTGTTTAGCCTATTCAGGGTCAAGTGTGTCGACATGGGCTGGATCGGCCTGCTTCGCTAGGTTAGCTATCTTGTGGGGTACATCACTTGTGATCGGAAAGCGAGTGTGTACTTTGTTGATTTGTTGGTGACAAATAAAGGTACGATACTAGGAGCGAGGCACAAAAAATAACTCTCTCGTGTTCGGTAATTCGGCAACGCGCGTAGGCATTGGAGTCAAAAGTAAGCATGCGGATCGGCGGGGATCCCGCAAGAGCGCCCCGGTAGTGAGACGGCGGCCTTGCCCGGTGGGAACCGCGTTAAGTGAACACGTGACTTTCTGGCCCAGATATAAAACCCGCATTTGCCCCCGCGTGTGAATCCAGCTTAAAGGGCTACAAAACACGACAAGATGGTCGGGATGGGTTATTAACAACAGCCGCTTTCCCGTAAGTACACCGCGAATGAGAAAGAAAAAAAAAAGAAAAAGAAGAGAAAAAGGAAAGGGAGTAAGGTGCAATTGGCAGGCCAGTTCGTCTCTCCAGCTGAGAGGAAACGTTCGATCGAGGGAGAATGGACGCAAGAAACAATTAGGCTTTTTATATATACCTGTTACCATTAGCCATACTTCTCAAAATATTATTCTAGAATATATTCATCGAAAGGCATAGGACTCACTTCAATGTGTTCTTGCGTTTGAAGAAAATGTTCTGCAAGGTTCCGTTAAAAATTATGCATAAGTGGAGGCGATTATCACGGAGTAATTCTATGGCTATTAGTATATATAGGGCAGCATTTCGGAACCCACTCCGCATTGGAACCCCCTCAGCATCGGTTCCAAATATGTCGTCAATCCTTAAAAAGATTTCAATATACTAGCACAGAGTGATCACCTTAAAGCTATCTTTCCAGAACCACCTCGGGTAGCCTTCAGACGGTCTAGTTATCTGCATGACATCTTAACGTTATATAAACCGAGGATTCCTGAGACTGCGGGTTGCCGACCTTGCAAGAAAACGCGATGCAAGGTTTCTGCACACATCACATCATGTAATGCCAAAAGCACAGCCTCCGATTTCTACACTAAAATTAAAGGTAATTTTACGTGCGACACTAATAACTGTATCTATTTGCTCGAATGTTCTGTTTGCAAATTGCCGTACGTTGGACAAACTCAAACGCCGTTCAGATACCTCTTTAACAACCATAAGTACCACGCTGCTACTCTCCCTCATCTTCAGCTATCAAAACACACGCGCATTCCGGGCCACTCATTTGATAAAATCACCGCAACAATCCTTCAATCTGGTTTTGACTCCCACCACGAAAGAGAGTTTCGAGAATCCTATCTAATTCATAAGTTTAAAGCGGTAACTTGTGGAATCAGTGAAAGTGCTGGTAAACATTCTTTTTTACCCGTTTAGTGCGCTAACCCCTTGTAAGTTTCGTGGCCCCTTATTATTATTTCACATATACATTTATCCCTATGACTTTTGGTTTCATTGATGTCAAAAGGTGTGCACGTGCATTTCTAGCTGTCATTCTTTCCTACTTTTCTCTTGTTATTTTGACATTTTATTGTGCGGCCGAAACGTCAGTAAAGTCCGTTTATATTCTGTGAACTATTTCTGTGCCGGCTCCTGTGATTCTTTGCTTCACTGATATATATATATATATATATATATATATATATATTAAGGCGAAAGCATTACAAGGCGCATGAAGCGGAAAATCCGGCGAGCGTCTGGCGTTAACATCCGATGGTACCAAAACCCACGTGACCAAGTGATCACGTCACGTTCCCGGCGCTGGACCTGCTGCGGCTCGCACTGCGAAATCCCACGAGTGAACAGCCACGGCGTCGGACGGACGTCGTGACCCAAACCCGAAAAATTGACGCTGCCCAATTCGAACAACGAGTTGACCCACGCTCAAAACCGACCTGGCCCCCTTCACAAAATTGTCTTGGCCCATTCCGAAAACTTGGGTGGCCCACCCTCAAAATTTACTTTGCCCAATTCTAGCACGTGACCAAGTGAAAAGTATCGCGCGGAAGAGTCAGAATGCTTTCGCATTCAATGCGAAAGCACCTAAGTGCCCCTGTAACATTTATGTTGTACGTATCTTTTATACATAATATACGTGGCTGCATTGCATGTAGCGAGCAGTGCGCTTGCTCCACACTTATCTTCGTCAGAAGGCGAGAACTCAGAAAGCGTAGATTTGCGTGCGTGTGTGTGTGACAAAATGAGATGCAGAGAATGCAGAGCCACTCACGAAGTCCGCTCACTGCTAGTCGGCCGACTTCTGAAGGAGCAAACTAAATTATATCCTCCGCGTTGGATAGCGACAAAGCCCCGCCGTCAAAGTGTCAACGCCACTGGGGCGATTTTGCGGCGCGCTGCTTTCATTAGCGACCATGCAAGCCACCGGTGGGTGGAGTTCACTGTCGTCCCCCTCACCCAACCCTGGTACAGATACAGCGTGACGCAAAGCTAGAGCTCCGGCGTCGAGTTAAACAGAATTATCGTCTATTTGACTTAGTTTTTTTTGTTTTTTCTCTCAGTCTATTCCATCTTCTTTCGCATTTTATTAAATGACGGCTAGTCTTCGTACCGGAAGCTGCCCATTCCGTGGTGCGGTTTCCTAGGTCGCGGTAATTAGATCACGAACGAATCGCTTTCGTAGTGCCGCTGGTACACCGACCTGCGCGCTCCCATGTTTTCGCTTCGCACGATTTTTTCGCATGCTGCAATGTTGTGAATGGCAGAAGCTCTACTCTAAGTCGACAATGCACGTTGAGTGTTTTCTTTTGTTTTCTTCTTTTATTTGCTTCATTTTCCTTTACTAAACACTGCAGGTACAGCTTTGGAATGTTTGGAAAAATGCACATGAGAAGGTAGTCTTCGAAGGGCGGTCAGTTTGCCTGAACGTTACCAAAAAGGGGGGAAAGGAAAAACACAGAATGAGGCCGCGAGGCGAGACGCAGAGATAGATAGATAGATAGATAGATAGATAGATAGATAGATAGATAGATAGATAGATAGATAGATAGATAGATAGATAGATAGATAGATAGATAGATAGATAGATAGATAGATAGATAGATAGATAACATGAATTATCAATTTTTTAACGTAAGGTGAAGACACGTGTCTACGAGGTATGGATGCAAGCAGGGTGTCTCGCTTGCTCTCCAGAGAGAAAGCATTCGTAAGCGGTGCAGCCAATTTTCGAGTTCTCCTGGAACCCTCATGAGAGATCCTGGGCGACCACTGGTCGTAGTTTGGAAACTCTGCCTTTGATGCGTTTGTTATTCGCCGCCGACGTGTTTCAGTCAAACCAAAAATAAAGAAAGTATATATGGCCTGTAAAATATAAATATAGCGCATTATTATTCCAGGAAATACCCTAGGATAATATTTCTTAGAGCAGGCGTGAAAGTTTCCGGAGCAGATGATCCGCAGAATAACAAAATTTCGTCGCAAATGTGCGTCGACAATCAGAATTTGTATATCTTCAAACTGATCGCAGCGCGATATTCAAAGGCGCAGATGATCGATGGAAGGAATCTGTATGATAAAGCTGACACGAGTCTCGGAGCGTGACAACCAGGCATAACGAATTTTCATGTTTGTAATTCACGAAGGGCCCACAACATGATTGTCGTTGTAAGCACCAAACATTCTTGCAATCTGGCCTCACTGCGTGCTTCGTTGTCCTGTTTTTGTTTGTTTATTTGTTAGCATCTCTCTGACGCCGTTCCTGGCACATCTGCGGACAACCAAGTATGACCGATAAAAAAAAAAAAATGAAAATAAAGACAGGGAACGAATACGATTAATGTGTTTCCCTTTCTACTCGAACACTCAGGCGCCCTGTTTGCTACAGCTTCGCCGAAATCGTATGTGTCCCGCGTCTCCCATCCACGAGTAATAAAGTGCCCCCGAATGCGGATCGCTCAGGAGGATTGAAGGGAAGAGGGAGAGGAGGCGAAGGACGGTAGCACGCAGCCGCAAAGCGCCAGCTCGGCGCTGCCAGTTTGCGGGGACTTCTTCTCTCGAAGTCCAAACTTTGTCCTCGTTGCTACTCGCGCAGCGCACACAGCCCCCGGTAATAAACGTGTTTGATTGCATTCGCGAAGCGCACGCGCGAGAAGGCCGACCTCCGCGGTCTGCCTGCTAAAATCCAACAGCGCAAGAAACAGAAGCAACGGCAGTAGCAGCGGCAGTCGCTATACTGGATTACGCCGCCGCGCATTTGCGAGAAGAAGATGCCGCGGCGGTCGGATCGCAATCCAATCACAGGAAATAGCGCTTACTCATCGACCGGAGTGAATGGAGGCATGCAGCGCACTCGGCGGCGGCGCTCTACAAATGCCTCGAAAGGGAGGAGAACGGGCGCATTGTATTGTCTGGGACAAGCCGCGGCACGTTAGTGTGTAGTAGAAGGCAAGGCACGTTGTTAATTGGAACTAGGCACGCCAGCGGCAACGCGGTCGTCTCTGCCGTAGAAACTCGCCGTGCGGTGTGCCTCACTCGTTTTTCTATACGAGTCGGTCCCTATGCGAAAAATGAATAGTGCGTGATTGCTACCTCCTCCTCTCTCGCTCCCTTCGCTCTCTTTTCTTTCTCACTCTCTTTCTTTTTTACGACGCCGGGCAGCAGCTCTGGGTGGAGATAATTCCAGAGTGAAACCATTTGCGCTGAGGATCATAAAACGTACGCAAGGAACGCGTAGGGAGTGGAGTTCGACGGGCGATGATCCTGCACGTGGTCGTTGGGGGCGGTTGCTTTGTGGAGATGAACTGATGTAGCAGTGCGTGGACGCAGCTTGGAAGGAGGTTTCGTGGCCAGTAGGTGAGTGGCACGATAACGCGTGGTTTAGCAACACTTTGTGGCGGAGTGTGTGCTTGAAATGGAGCCATAGCCCTCGATACCGCCCGTGTAACACCGCTAAATTGCTCCTATAGACTCGCTTTGCATGCGGAGGTTCGGGCGAAATCTGCCGCAGCGTCCACTCAAGTGCCATCACATCGAGATGCTGATCATTAACTGTCCATCCATGTTCGTAGACGTTCCTCCACGTGACGTTCGGTATCTGCTACAAAAATGAGAAGGCGTGCGCAGCCATTCAGCTGAAGTGATTACCGCTTTCGCCCAATTCTAGGGCTGGCTTTCTTATCATCCACCTCTCATGGCCAGCGTATCCTGTGGATAGCGCATAAGCTGCACGCATAAAAATTCTATCACAGAAGACGCGCCAGAACGAGACAAGAATTGGAATAAAATCATTGCATTACGGCAGCCATTCTTCGCCGAGTTTTGATTTTCCTGAACTATAGGTAGACGCCAAAGAGAAAAGCAGAAGCTTACGGACGCTCATTGATTCACGTGAGATCTAACAGGTTAACCTAATTGGCGCAAGAATACGTCTTTGAGAACACTACGAGAATTAAGTGAGATTCCTGCATTGTATACGGCCAACATTACTCGTATACGCTTCGTTTACGCCTTGTGTTGCGATTTTCTTATCTCCCTCCTCGTCTTTTTAGCGCTGCTACTTGTCAACTGTGAACTCGACGCGAGCAGGTCGAGACAAAATTCGGGCTGACCCAGCCCGACCCGACCAGGCTTACATGCATTTTCCTAAGTGGTTTCAGCGAGCAACTCGCGCCTTTCAGGTGGGTTGACAGAACCCACCTCGACTGTCGTTCGGCCCTATCCCCTATAGCGTTTACACAAACCAGACGACCGGTACTTGGCCCGAAAAGCCGACTTGACCCGACGTTATCAAGTTCATGTTAAAGTAGCTATAAAAAAGTTAAGCGCATTGAAAGAGAAATATAACAAGCGTTGCAAATAACCACTAAAAATAAAAATGAAACTAAAAGGAAAACACCAGGAACAAATCAGTTAGAAGCCACGAAAAAAAAAGTGCAAGAAACCAAAGAATAAACATAAAACATGAATGCATTAAGCATATTACAAGTTATGTGAATACAGGATAGCGTTGACATGAAGTTATTCATAAGGTCTTGCGTGGAGCCTTTTTTAGAGCGATAGCCCTACTACTCCAGGTAAAAACCAAGAAAACACCTGGTTCCGTAAATCGGACCTTCAAGCTCAGCCAAGGTCAAACTGGTACTTAGCCTGCTACTACCGGTGGCTGCTACGTACGCCGCGTGGGGGCCCATATCTTGAAAGCGATCTGCGATGCGGACAAAGTGCGCGGTCGCGCGGGCGTCATCTTCAAACCGATGTGCGATGTGTACAAAGTGCGCTGATTGCTGGTAGCTTCGTATGCGCTGTGCTTTCGACGCTTAGTTCGCGTTGAAGCGAAACGCAGCACGAAGGCCAATTCGCTCGTTGCTGCTGCCGCGCCGAGCAGCGTCGGTGTGTTGTCATGAGGTGCATTTGCAGATGCGGTAGTTGCTGACGGCGCCGAGCAGCGTCTGTGTCCTTTCCCACAAACTTGGTTTAACCGCGTTCAACGTCGGCAAGTTTTTTGTTTAACTCAATCAGAGGACTTCCGTGATTTTTGTGACCCCCCGTTTGATGTTGCCTCAACCAGAGATTCTTGCTCCACCCTGGCAGAAACTATAAAACGTGAAGGAAATATTTTAAAGAAAACGAACAGGAGGGAGCGAGAGAGAGAGTCAGAGATCATTTTTCAAGTTTTTTTTTTTTTACCTCCGTAAACCTTTCATACCACCTCCAGAACACCAATTTTCGCAAAATACGCCACCAAGGTATTCTCCCGTGTTTGCAAACACCATTTATAAAACAGAAAACACGCATAATAGCGCGCGAACCCGCAATGACGCCTCGGTGCGCTGATATGGGCCTATAAAGCGCCGCTTGCAGCGAGCGGGCATACAACGGGAGAAAATTACGTTTAGGAAGAGTCATTTATCAACAGTAGACTAAAGCGAATTCCTCCATACACAGTGAGAATTTTTGCATCTTCAAGGGTGCCGATTTTGTCCTGTGGATAACAACCTTACCCTTAAGGATGTAATAGCTATATTACTGTGCACGACAGCGAGCACAACTAAAATTATGTAAATTCTATGATTTTCGGGCCATAACCACGTTATTATTATGAGGCACGTAGTAGTGGGTGACTCCGCATTCCTTTTGACAACTTGAAGTCCTTTAACGTGCAGCTAAATTTAGATACACGAGCATTTGAGCATTTTGCACCCATCGAAATGCGGATGTCGCTCGTAGAGATTTGAACCCGACACCTCGAGCTCAGCTCAGAAGTGAAGCCTAAAGAGAGCTAGTGGCTGCGTTGGTGAGGGAGCTGTAAATGAATTAGCAATGAAGTTTGTGAGTGAATGCGTCAGGGCTGGCGCACGTCATAGAACCGGCAGTGGTCCAAATTATATTCCTGACCTCTCCACCATACGGCGTCGATCTCTCAACGCCCATCTGAGGCATCTCTGAAAGCCGTGTCCTTGTTTTCAACCACGCTCTCAGGGCGACATCTTGCGCAGCCCTCTTCAGCGCGGCCCTCTCGTTTCAGGTTCAATTTGAACTTATTTACAGACAACTTGTGCGATATACAAATGAGCTACAATACGTATACTGCAACGAATGTCTCACAGGCGCTGGCACGGATACGGCGTTGAGGGAGAATGGATGACCATGAAGCTACTTGAAAATTATTTTAGTGTACATAATTATCGTCATCCTTGTCAACCAATTTTAAGTCTATTGCAGGACGAACGTCTCTCCCAAAGATCTCTAATCATCACTTTCGTGCGTCAAACAAATCCGCATGGAAAATTTTCCAATTTATTCGCTTCATCTCATCGTATGCCACTCTCTATACTGCGTTTCATTTTTCTTCGCACCCATTCCTTTACCGAACTGTTCACTTCCTTGTAATTAAATCATTAAGAAAAATGCTGCTTACATGTTTCAAAACATAGTTTTTTTTCTTCTTTTCGTTTAATCTTTAAATCTACGCGCCAGACAGCTCGCGCTTCCTGTAAAGCTAACAGAGGAGGACGCATTTGTGTGCGTTCTCGACGACATTGAGCTGCAGGTTGTGTGCGAAGCAAACTGACGTCTCCATTAGCGACTCTTTCGCGGGAAGTAGAAGCGTACACAAAGCAGGTTGACATCAAAAACTGATAGGGTCAGAGGACGAGAATAATATATCTTCCTTACCGTAGAAGAAACCGTGAGGCGAACTGACAACATATGCAAAGTGTGAATTAGCTTTTCCCGCTCGCGTGAGGAGCAAGTAGCTGCAGACATTAACAGAGTTTCGATAGCCATGGTGAGCTTGGATTAATTAGGTGCCGGACGGGAAGGAAATCTGGCATTGTTCGTCTGCTACTGGTGCCAGTAAAGCTTACGTTGAACTTGGGCAATTTGTTATAGCATATGTACTTGCTGACAGATTGCGCAGCAATCTCACAAGGCAAAAGAAGAGGCATGCGCACATACGGTTCGCTCTGCGTGCGTGTGTGCGCCGCTCCTCTTCTTTTGTGTTTTGTGAATTACTGCGCAACTACATCTGGGGGAGGAGGGTAAGGGCACATGTTTATTTTTTCTTCGTGGTACAGAGTTCCAGTTTCATAAAGAGCGGACGCTGTGAGAAAAAAAACAAAACAAAACAAAAACGCTGCTTTCTGCAGCTTGAAAATCACCCTGCGCCCGTGAGTCACACGTGATTCGGGCAACTGTATTGTAGACATAAATGATAGTACAGCTGCGCCGACAATTATTTGAGAACAATGATTCAGGTTCTGTGAATCGGGCTTACTTTCATCAGTGTAAACACAAGCAGCATACTAACAACAGTAGAGCAATAATGTTACAGTAGACACTTCCGAGGTATCGTACTGGCTCTAGTAAGCTCGCATACAGGCTAACATACATTTAGTTCCTCACCAAAATTTGCTAGAGGGAACTCGGGTAATTCTGACGCTGCGATCGTTAGGCTGCCATTGCACTGATGGTTAGTATACCCGAATTTGTCTTATTTTAGTGCTTGAGGCTTCAAACATTCTTGTGACTTCTTTATTGCGCTTCATTTTTCTAAATTTCAAAGCAGTCATGTTTTTCTAAACGCACGAAGACATTAGGTCTCTGCGCACGCGAATAAGAACTGCAAACTTTTGCATTTATAGCGCAATATTACGTCGAAAACGATCAATGTGCGAAGCCACTACCTCTTTAATTACTGCCTATACCGCATCAGCAATAACCGCTCATCACAGCCAGCTTATTTACTGCTTATTCTTAGCTTGTGCAAGATATTGACGAACAATTATACACATGATGTTAGGAGCGAAACGAGCATATCGCGATGAATCCACACGCAACGACACTACTATATAGGATTCTTGAATTCACGTTGCCGTCAACGGACGACCGTACATATATTTTTCTTTCCTTTTCTGTTTTCTTTTACGAAAAGTGTAGTAGAAAGAGTCTGTACCGCAAGAACACGTACCGCGAAAGCTCGAGCGGGCGTTAAGGTAAGGCTGTGGTTGGCCGGAAGCAATGAGGCTTGCTTCGACGCGACGCGCATACATTACTAGAGCGAGCGAGAGAGGAGTGAAACCCGGCTTCCGACACCCGTTTCTCCGGCTCGTCTGGCCCACGACGTCGTACGCGCAAACGGTCGCGGTTAAAGCCGTCTCGTAAAAAGCAAATGTTTACGCGCGCGGTCTTTCCACAGCAAGTGAGAAAGAGACTGAAGGAGGAAGGGAGAGAAACAAAAGAAAGAAAGAGTGAAAGTGAAATTATGGAAAGTGCGCAGAAAAAAAGTATAAGTAGATGAAGGCCTGAAGGTTGAGAACAGAAGGAGAAGGGTAGTAATGCGCGCAGAATATAGATATATTAAAGAAGAATGTAAAAAAAAAAGAACGACAGAGCAGAGAAGACATCGCATTTCGTGGAAAGAAGAGTCGCACCGAGTTCCGGCCCTCGGAAGTGGAATCTAAATAATAGCCGACAAGATTCTCTCGACTCCTTACTCTCCTCTTTGTCGCTTAGTTCTAGCGGGCCCGGGCGACGAAAGACCGCGCCTGTAAGAGAGTCGTATGAATAACTCTGGCGCGAGCGAGTCCATAAATAATGGACGCCGCCGAGTGCTGCTGGCTGTTATATGTCCTTTTCGTCTTGATGCTGACCCGCTTCGCGTGCGCAAGTCGTCCGTTTGGTCGTACACGATGGGAGGAACGACTGCGACGGCTCTTCGCACGGGATTAGAAGCGAACGAAGCCAGTGACGGCTTAATCGCTTGTAAACGCACCGCAATGCCCCCCCCCCCCCCTCCCTCCCTACTTATTTTCCGTCTCTCTCTTTCCCTCTCGACATTTACTCTGGTATCTGTGATCGTCGGTGGAGTGTCCGCACTCTCGGATCCACTCCAGCTTTTGAGAAGTCAGTAAAACGAAACTAAGCAAAAACAAGTCAGAACAAAAGAAACGCGAATGTATCCCACTCTAGGTTCGTCGTTGCTCGTTCTGGCGTCGCACGAAACGACTGCGCGAACAAAAGCTCGCGCCCGAGAGGAAGTGCGCCGGAAAGAATGCGATCGCTGGACAAATAGAGGAGGTTAATGACCGTTTACTGCCGGAAAAGGAGAAGACGCGAGAATGTAGAATCACCGCGTCGATGCCCCCCCCCCCCCCTTTTTTTTTTCTCTTTACGTTATGTAGGTTAATTACATTCACGTAATGCAGAAGGTATTCCTACTGACAAAACAAAAGAATGAAAAAAAAAAGGCTTTGGTTATTCAATGCATGGTGCAATACAGAATACAAAAATAAATTTTGAAGGAAACCAGAAGAAGAGAAAACGTACCGGTAGTGGAGGACGCATTTGAGATACGTACAAGTGCAATCTACGCTAACCTGATGCCATGTTATTCGATGCCGCATTGCGGAAATCAGTCCGCTTTTTGCTCGATATTGAGTTACACTTAGTCTTTCTATAGCTCGAAAAGTCATTTGTCTGAAGCTACTAATATGTCTTTAGTGCTTTCAAGACTAGTGTCTACTTGATGTTCTACTTTATACTTAGTGTTGCATAATTCTTAATCGCACAACACAACCGAGCACATTCAGGTGTTCCCCTCTTCCTTAGCCTAAAATAAAGTACTATTGTTAGTCATAAAAGTCCTGTGTATTAAAAGAAAAAGAAAAAACGTGGGCATTGCCGTATGTTGCGTTACCGCAAATAAAAAATAAAAGTGCATTTCGTGGCATGGGCCTGACACTATAACCGCCGTGGCTATAGTTTCATGAAAGGGAAAAATTGTTAGCCACCCGAAAGAAGCACGGTGAGACAGAGGAGACCTAAACGGAATTTTTCTTGCTTCTTTTTTTTTTTTAGTAAACAAAACTTCGCAGCTCGCAAAAAAAAAAAAAAAATGTTGGCCTGATCCGAAGGAATAATTTTTTCTTCAACTGCGAAGCTTTCTGCCTGCGAACCCCAAAAGTTTTTTTTTTTTGAGAGAGAGAGAGAGAGAGAGAGACAGAGAGCTTTGTGCTGCGGTCGGGTGGACGATAATATTTCCCTTTCATGACCCTTTCTCCACCATGCGGGATTCGGCAGAACTAATTTGCCATGTCTATAGGGTCCAGCAATGTTCTCAGTTTGTATATGTAATTTTTTTTGCAAAACGTAAAAAAATATATAAAAAGCTGTAGAGAAGGAAGCCTTCGAAAGCCCGACATTCATATGGGAAACAAGTGCACGCACTCAACACATCCAGCGGAAAAGTTTCGAGAGAACTCTGTCTGAGCACAAGAGTGATGTACTAATCGAAAGAAAAATAAATAAATTTATAATAACCACAGTGTGCGCGCTGTTCCGACACTCGACATTTCGGTCCAGTTTGCGCGTCATAGCCAAATGAAAGGTACGCCCTATCCGACGCTTTTCAATGGGGCAAATCTTTACGGCGGCCGCTTTGAATCAGCAACGTTTCTTAATGCATTTGTCGGATGCAGGTGACGCTTTGTGGAACCCCTTTAAAACCGGCTTCTCTCACGTGAATAGGACGCAAAACTGATGCTTATAAGCGAGGGAGGGGGGGGATAGCACTGTGTTGAACACAGGTTGATAGCTGACACGGAAACCCGACTGCATCACTGGCTTCAATTAAAACCTGGTGGAAAGAAAGCTTTTACAGGAGAAGCTGGTGTGTCTGACAAAGAAGTTGCGAACAAGAAAGAAAGGAAGAAAGAAAGACAGATAGCGAATTTTAGTGTCAGTCATAAGTAACCTGGAGTAAGACTGCAGATGAGGAAGTCTATACTGTCTGCAGATTGCGACACGCAAACTAATCGAAAACATTTGGAATGTACTCCGATAATGAAACGACACGTTCTTCCTTCTCATCTTACAATCCCTTTTTCCCTTCCCCAATACAGGGTAGCCTACCGGGCTCAGCCTGGTTAACCTTCCTGCCTTTCCCTTTTGACTTCTCTCTTTCTCTCTCTCGCACATATTGTGTCATGCTTGGCGTTGTGACGGCTATGACACCAAAACAAGATGTTCAGGCTTTTTTTCGTGCAAGTGAGAAAATATTATCACGGTGCCTCGGTACATTAAAAAAAAGGGATAAGCAGCAATTTTGGCTCGCAACACTTAAGACGAATTTTGAAGAAGAAATATTGTTAAGACGGTAAAAAGGGATAAGCAGCAATTTTGGCTCGCAACACTTAAGACGAATTTTGAAGAAGAAATATTGTTAAGAGAAGGCTCAGAGTTCTTGACGCAGTGTAGGTGAAAGTCTTACTTTCAACATTCCCTCATCCTATTGCTTTCGAAACCCCTGCTCTTAAGAACACGAAGGAACTAATTTAAGGAACTGTGAAAGGCTAATGTTGCCTCTGAGACAGAAAAGAATCCTGTGGTCTTAAAGATGGGTACAAGATTAAGGGCGTCCCCGTTTCCTTGTTCTCCTATATTTACTGTGTAGGAGAGCACGTCGCCAAAATACCATTTCGTATAAATTTAAACTTGCGCATAGTATTATGTGTCATCCTTACGAGAAACACTGGCCTTTCCACTGAATTCTCGGCACCGTATGCTGTTAGAGTGTACTGTGGTGAGCGGTAAATGCGCCAACCAGAGCACACCCTTATGATGTGTTTCTGTCTGAAGTGCTGCTTTTCGCCAAATGGAATTAACTGATAAATAGGTCGGGTAATGGAATACGGCAATCATTACATAACACATATATGTGTATGTTGTTCTCTAGCCTACCACGTATACGCACGTACTGAGAAGTTGCGGGGAATTCAGTCGGAAAGGAAACGTGACATGAATGACATTTCATGCATGGCCGGCCGAGTGTGAAATCTTGGGCCTTCCGGTTGCCTGCCACGGTTCTTTAACTAATATGTGCTCTGCACTCGCGAAGAAAATCCACAGGAATAACATCAAGCTCGGGCGTGATGACAGGTCAGGGTTCAGTAGAAAAATTAGTTTACAGAAAAGCCTGCCACGAACGGTCTATGCGACGAGAGCCCCTAATTCCAACAGCGTGCCTTAATTTACGGCAGCGCCATTCGAAACTGCCGCCCGCCTGCCATCCGCAATTATCCAACGAGGCCTCCTTGAAACGCTCTAGTTTGACGGAAACAAATGCCGCCTCGCATCAGCAGTCTTTAATGCGAGCGCTCTTCGAATTTTCTATAGCGTCTGCCGTCACGTGTACTATAGCTTCGGGTGCAGTCGAAGAGAGTTACGACAAGGCTCATTAAAGCGTTATATTGCTCGATAAAGAAAGGCGACCACGTTACCGAGGCTGAAGGAAACAGAAAGAAAGCAAGCGAATGAGTTTTGGTTCGTTCTACAGTCACGGCTACAAATTCGACGCCCCTACTAATTGCCTGCTTAGTAAAGCTCGTCCCGATGTTCCTGAGGGAACGATTCTTTGGCTCGGCTCAATCGAACAGAGACGGAGCAAATAAATCGTGAGAGGGGGCTCCTTCTGATGCCTGCGCTGACAGACACACTTACAGTTCTTCGTTCGGGCGGAGCGCTATGTTTTGTGATTGTTAGCTGGTGGGCGACTGTAATTGCTCGCAGCCATTTCTGCGATGTATACATTATTCCTGTCTGCCTCAAATAGACGAGTATTTGAAACATGAAGGTTACAAGGGACACCTTATACCGGTTTATGGGCGTTCTCTGCCTCTAAAGGCGCGTTAATGGCATCGCACTTCGAAATTATGGGGGGAAGAGTCCCGATGACAACTGTTTGTTCGCTTTCTGTCTTTCTTGGCAAATGGTTTAAGCTCTACCTTTTAAAATTCATGCTAGGGGTACCTACTTTTCGTTAAGGCTGTATAATGGATCTCCTTGGATGCGCCACGGCAGATTATAGATACTCAGGTTTGATTTTTATGAATCGACATGTCGACATAAAGGCGTGATGCTTCGTTAGGTTTGCGTTTAGAATAGAGGAGCCATATTTCTTCCGAACCTTCGAAGTTCTATGGGTTTTCTTTTTGGACATTTGCCGTTTTTATTCCAACTCTGACGTGAGAAATTGTTAACGCTGCTTTGTGTTCGAGTGCTGTAAGAGAGAAGCGCGCTTTAAAATGTAAGCTTTTATGTTATCTATAGATAACTGTAATTTAACTCTGCATCATGGAAATTCGTCTCTCTTTGCCTCAATTCCTAGCTAGTGAGTTCTTACTGTTCAACATTTAGACATGTCCTCATTTGCCCCAGTTGCAAGCGGGGTATTTATGTAAAAAATCGTCACGCACGTTCATAATAATTATGAAATGACAACTACAATCATTTTAAGGCAGTTAAAGCGCCAATCAAGCGTTTGAAAGTTGTAAGAAGCGCTCTGCATGTCCTCTTCATTTGCTCTTTATACGTGCCTTAAAATGTTGCCGCACCAACTTGCTCGGATGCAGACCCCAGTTAACTATAGTGCACAAATTTATGTGTTCGACTCGTTTTTGCCGTTTATGTACACAGGTTGCTAGGAAAAATAGTCACAGGCCTGCGCGGCACATGCAGCACAGTCACAGTGTAAGCTGGTGGAGCGGCTCCATTTTGGGCACCACGCACTACAAGGGTCTTCGCGGCAGTCTGTCCGCCTCGTTTTGACGAACGATCTGAACTGTCCGCCAGGCGTCGACTTACATGTCGGGCGCGCCGCGTTTGCAGGTACATTAACTAGATGGCGCCACCATATACTGGCGGAGGCTCGGCAGCTCGGGAGTGCGCTGATTCCGCGCCTCGTCTGAATCGCATATCGTCGTCTAGTAACGTTGGTCGTCTGCGCCTGAGGACGCTGCGTTTGCAGGCAACTTACCTAGATGGCCCAACCATACTGGCGGAGGCTCGAGTCGTCTCACCCTGCGTTTGCCTTAAATAGGGTATTTTCGGCGGCCCGATAGCAAGCGCTTGCGTGGCTCAGTGGTAGAGTGTCCGGCTCCCACGCCGCGGGCGCGGGTTCGATCCCGGCGGGAATCGGGTACTTTGTTCGGATTTCTGGTGATAGCGGTTACGCGGGGGACGCCGGCGGCGGCATGATCCGACCCGAAACGGCTATTGGGATGAGCACATAACAGCTTACGCTGTAAAACTGCGAACACTGATAATTCAGAGCATTGAACCAACCGTGTACTCAACGTGGCTATATTTAACTCCAGTGTGATGAATATTGCTACATACAATCACTTTGATGCACTTTAGGATGTTGGACAGGAAGTTTGAAGTATCGCGTTCCGTCAGTAAAGGCGACAGAATTACTAGGCACGCAATCCATTTGTAGCCCCGTCAAGGACATTTGACATTAGCGGTCCAATAAATTTCAGGTGAAGATAATGCGCTCGTTTCATAGATAATTCTGTTAATGTTCCGCAGAATATTCTGCAGATAATCTGTGCATAGTCTTTCTACCAATGTTATATGCACTATCGGTAGATGTCTCTACGAAGTACGCTAGCAAGGTAGAGGCTGATATTATCGCAGAAAAAGAGTGCATGTTTAGGCAAGCTACATTAACTAGGACCTTAATCTGTGGTGCGCTCTGTGCTGTTAGTGTACTACGTAACATCGGAGTAGCTTCAGTTGAAGGCTACATACGGCTGTCGACCGTAAAAGTACGTAATAGTACGGTAATGACGTTTCTTATACCAGATTAAAGGGCACCCATAGATCAAGTTTTTGCTTTGAGAAATAAATGTGTATCTTTACTCGGGAATTTCGGTAGCAAAGTGAATAGTAATGACGCTTCTACAACGTCACTCATGGATTCGCACAGCATCATCGTAGACTCAAATTTACTTGGTATATTTCAATAATTATAGGCCATCAACTACTAGGCATTGCTGAATACCGTAATATAATTTATCAATCGCTCTCATTATATACAGGAATCCTTTCGTTACTTCTCTGCCGACGATACCACCGAAGTAAACGCTGAAGCAGGGCTCAGTATTATGACTCATCATAAAACCATACCTTGAGTTTCAGCGAAGTTTTTTCGGTTTGGTTAAGTTGAATAGCCTGTTGCGTGCATTTATTTACGGGCTCGCGTGCGGGAGAAAACAACTGCCGCGTAAACTCGCCTTCGTTCAAGAGCGCTTACGATTCACTAACAGCGCCACTATCTTCACCGTTCCTTTGACGAGTCTGCCGAAACCATTGTCGTTTCGGCATAGTAAGCACCGCTAACGGGATAATATCTTACCACGAAGCCATGAACGCATCGGAACTCACTCAGTTAGCTGTTGTTTTGGGTGTTTGGGTGCGAGCAGTCTTTCCTTAGGAGGCATCGTGGTTATACTGGCGACCGGCCTTCGGTGGCTGCCTCGCTCTTCGGCGGGAACCATTGTAAATCGCTTCGGGGTTCGGCAACACGTTCGCTGTCTGGGCCAGCGGCAGCAAACGGCTCCGCCATCGCACAAAAGCAATTAGAAACCGCCGCACGTGACAGGCCATCCATCGCACCCGCTTTGCCGCTTTTCCCCCGTTTTCGGGAGCGGTCGTGGTGGTGGCCATTCTTCACCCTAGTCTTTCGTCGTGTCTGGAGTGCTCCGCGCCAGAGAGCTGCTGACGCAACAACTGCCTCTCAACGGGCGCGTCTCATTAGGCTCCGCCCAGCGGTGAACGCTTGAGTCTGGGAGGATGGAAGAGGCAAAGAAGAACGAAGGAGCGGGAGGAGAAGTGGTTAAAAATGATGCGGTGAGATATGGCACGCTGGCCTTGTTGGTGACAGAGACACGCTCATATGTGTAAGATCGATGCTGGAGCGCGGAAAAGGAAAAAAAGAGAGCAAGCGAAACCTCGATTCAAATAAAAGTCGAACCGAAAGCAGAGAAAAATATCTTGGATGACAGAGTAGGTGACTAATGAAGATGTGACCTAAATGTTCTTGATGAAAATGCACTAAAATGTTTTAAAAAGGAAAGAAAATTGCATGCGACGCAAACAGGCGAAGTGTTTTGACGGCGTGACGCCTGCAGGCCAAGTGTTCTCTAATATAAACTGATGAGAAGTCGTGGAACGAACCATTTCGCGAAAGTGAATATGCTGCTTCTTGCATTCACCGCTGGTCACTGCAGCCGCACCTGAAACGCCGTTGTGGTTCCTTCTTGTAAACAAGCTCTTCGGCGTTTGAGAGCGCTGAAAAGCGCGCGTGCGGTCCTCCGTAAGTTGATGGAAGCCATGAAGGCTGCGCCGTTGCCACAACATAAAGCTTTGGCCGTACCAGACACTACCGTCAGCGTGAAGCCTCCTCTTGTACAAAGCTTGCGAATATAGCTTTAGCGTCAACGCACGATTGTATACTACCCTTTTGCCAGGTTACATCCAAGAATAATTCAGTTTTCGTAGATAACGGCGGGTATAGTAGTTTTGTATTCTTAATGTGGGCGGAGTAGAGTCATAGCAGAAAGGAGGTCATTTTGGCTGAGAAATTGTGTCATCTATAAAGTGGTTGTCTGCGATTCCGTCCTTCCTGGAGCGCAAAAACAATCTACCGTCAACACACAAATGAGAGTAATTCGCACTATACTACTCCCGCAGACTTGCTGTGTACTGCAACCATCCAGGTGATTAATTCGCGCATCAACCTTGGACATCGATAACCTTAAAGCTTTTTGAAGAAATATTTTTGCTTGTGCCATTTTCTTTAGAGGAGCGCAGGCTGTCGTGAGCTAAGAGTACAATTAAAAATTAAACTGTAGGGTTTGACGTGCCAAAAGGACGATCTGATTATGAGGCACGACGTATTGGCCGAGAGGCTCCGGATTAATTTTGATCACCTAGCGTTTTTTAGCGCGCACTCTATGCACGGGTACGCAGGCGTTTTTGCATTTCACCTCCATCGAAAACGGCCGCTGTGGCAGTGATTCACTTCCGCGACCTTGTGCTTTGGCTGCTAAACGCCATAGCCACTAAGCTACCACGGCGGGTAACAGCACAAGTCTTCGTTTGGCAACCAGAATAATATGGCTTTGCTTGCTCACTACCAGCTTGCAAGACCCACGAATGCGCGCAGCTGGTGATCTTCCTTTATAAACATTTATCCGCTTTCTCCCTGTTCAGGTTAACAAACCGGACCTGCGCCTGGCCGACCTCCATTCTACCTTTTTAAAGCGAAATTTTCTTAGCCTACTTTCCCGGATTTCGGGTGGCTGCTGTTTGCTTAATAAAGAAACTAAAAATGCACATAAAACCTGAGCAAACAATACCGGCTCAAATGTATCTTTAAAGCACACCGATATGTTAATCGAATGGAGCATTATATTCAATAGATTCTTTGGTTTACTTGATGTTCGTTGATTTATCGATTCGGTATGTATGACGCTTAACCCTTTAACTGGAAAGATAGGAAAGACTTGACCTAGACTGGTTTTATTGCTTTAGTTCTTTTTCACTTTGCTTAAATACATACCGATTGAAATATTAAACGGTTTCTCTAAAAACTAAGCGAGATGCAGTAGGTCAAAACTATTGTTGACCAGGTGGTGAAAGGTAAATGTATGGTCCAAAACTGGTCTCTGGCACTTACTATGGCAAGGTCAATGTGTGTTCTTGAGATATATAATTATGAAGTTAAGAAGAGCTTGCTTAAAAAAAAGGAGAAAAAATCGCATTGGCGAGAATATGACCCCCACATGCGCTAAGAAGATAACGACGAAGCCTTCATGTCTTGTGACTAATACATCTGCTGCTCCTCACGCTTGACATTTTATTGAATACCACTGCTGAACAGATGTATAAATAAAGGTAAATTGAAAGGCACAGACTAATATTTGGATTTGTCTAGTTTTTGCAGATGCATTTGTTAGGTCAACAATATTGGTGAGCTGCTAGTTAAAGGGTTAACGTGTGCCCGCTCTTGGCCAATCCTGCAGAGTGGGTATGCGCCACTGTGCGAAAATAAGCGTAGAATCCATAAATTTTGATTGACACGTGTCGTACTCCTCTGTGCCCACACCTGCCATACCGCTCCTTCTCTCGACAAGCGTCACACATCGCCTTCGTCGTAGTGACGTCGCTGCGTAGTCGTCCCTCACTGCGCATCCACCTGACTTGGTGTTTTCACTTCGGCATGTCGTGTGAGCAGAGTAGTGCATAAACATGAGACTTGCGCGATATAAAGTTATGACCTTTGTGTTGGATAAACATAAATATTTCAAGAGGTTGCGCCCTGCATAGGATGAAAGTAAACACTATTGTACGCACCACCGTTAGACTTACGGAATTTCATTAACCGCTTCACTAAAGCTTCACTTCACATGCAATTCAACGCGTGTGTCGAACCTGCATAGTTCCTATTGACTCTCTTTTCAGGTTACACTTTGTTATATAAACTCTGATTTCCTTTTTGTTTGCTCGAATGTGGCCAAAAATTCTAACGTGGAAACACCGCGTCCACGCTTTTCTTTCATTCTCATCCTCTTTTTTTTTGTAGGACGTAAGCGTAACTGAGAGATTAAAAAAAAAAGAACATAGCACTTGTACATTCAAGCTGTACGCATTTTATAACACGCAACCCAAGGGCGGCGGATGTTTTCATCAGAATGTAAATGAACACGGAGATTACAGGGCGAATGAGTAGGCGACATTATGTATACCAAGTTCGCGTAAACAGATGTTCCGGCGAGGGTTCCCAATGCTCGCGGCTGTTTCTGCCTAATACGAAGTGTTCAATGGAATAATACACTTCCGCCGAGTTACGAGTTGTACGGTGTCAGCATTGCTCCCCCGGGAGAGTGGCTTTAGCGCTGCTGCACGGTGTGGGCTCGTAAAGACCTTCTATTGACGCAATAGGGTGCATACATTTGCGGATGCCAGACTCAGATGGGCCGGGAGAGGAGCTTTCACAAAGCCGCATTTACATAATCCACCGCAAACTCAACGAAGTTTTACGAATTCCGAAGGAAGGGGTGGAACCACTGAAAATTCAGGACGCGCGAGACACGCTTTGACCGCTTGTAGGCGGCCAAAGCGTGTTGCAACGCGAAAGATAATGATGGCTTACCCGGCAATAACAAACCCGGCTTCGTGCGGTCCAGTTTGTAAGCTGCGAAGAAAATAACAGCTAACATTGGCTTCAGAACCATCAGGGTGCAGTTTGTGCACGTTGGCATTCTATATACGGACGACTAAAGAAGCACGAACTGGATACAGAAATAAAAAGAAAACACACATTTTGTTTGTGTTTGCGTATATGCGCCTTTTTATGTCTGGGTCCAATCCGCGCTTCTATATTCGTCCTTATTACCATATTGAGTGATCCCGGCTGTCAGCCGGCCGACTTTTTCCGAAATAAAGCGTAGAGTTCCCGAATTCAGCCCGGTGCAGGGCATCAAGAGCGTAGTGTACACATGATTGAACACTACTGGTTATCGGGGCAACCGACTATCTTATTCTGGAGCGTTAATCGTAAACAGACGATTTTTCTCTTGAGTGACAGCCTAATAGAGTCTCTCATGCTGGTTTAGAGGAACAAGCTGCATGTATGCTTCGTTCACAATGTAAATAAGTCCTAATAAATATTTGACACGACTTCTTGCTTATTCCGAGTAGTGATCACAAAGAAGATCAAGAACAGCACTTACAGCACGTCGCAAACATTACTAAAGATAAGTGTAGTCAAGTGTGCCAGAATAAAGCAAACACCACTGTTTTAGAAGAGACACGTTCACGCGAAACCGTAAGTTTTACGTATTGCTCTAAGTAAAAGCTGCTAATTGACATTATTTTCTTTCTCAGGATGTTGCATTATAGACGCTGGATGTTTAGGCACTGAAAAATGCTGTTTTAGGTGCTCTATAACGTGCACTAAAGCTACGGTGGCTAGAATGGGGAAGTGTGACGAGCGGCCACGCAGCGCCTACGGGGCGCACTGAAGCCGCCGGTAGGGAGCCGCGAGGGGGCGCGCGCTGTCGTTGACACGTCGCCCGATGCGAGACGCGCCGGCTCTGCTGCTTCAGTGACGCCGCCCGCCCTGACCTGTGGGAAGTTACACTCGTTTCTTTGTGTGCTGCAGCAAGTCTATATGTGTATTCATGGCGCGAAAACACTGTTTCGTGCTTGGATGCTACTACCGCACTGCTGCCCAATTTTTGCTCACCTTGAACGGCCTTAGTTTCTACGATTTGGTCAAAGCTACCACCAGCGGCAACTGTGAAGGGGGCGATCTGACACTTCTCTTCAGCAGTGAGGATGTAAACCGTGAACTGGACGCACTGCTAGTTAATGGGAAGGTTCAAGAAGCTTCTCACATGATAAAGAAATCCCCAATGCTTTATTTACGCAGTAGCGCAGAAACACACGGACGGCGAAAGAAGCAGACGGAACATAGCGCTAATAACTGAGTGTTTATATATATATATATATATATATATATATAATATATATATATATATCCCGCACAAGTAGAAGGGGGAAGGAAGACACACGAACAAATCAACCCAGCAAGTTTAACTGACACAGGCGCCTAACGCGACGAGCACTCAGTTGTTAGCGCAGTGTCTCGTCTGTTTCTTTTGCCGTCCGTGTGCTTCTGCGCTACTGTGTAAATAATGCCATACCAACTAGCGGGCAACACTCTGTCCTTTTGAATCCGCAATGCTCTCCGACCATGATTACCCTGAAAAGATTAGTGACTCGCGGATATAGTCTTCTGCGGGACAGGGTATGTCGCACGCAAAACAATCCTGAAGTCTGTGCGCAAAGAATGCTTTGACGAGCTCCTTGTTGCCGCCGTCGAAGCCAACGAACAGGTGACGATTTTCACCAAGTTCTGCGTCAATGGGGGCCTCATTTACCCTTCGGAGAAGCTCTTCTCATTTGTATAGACGGCCTTGAAACCACTTTTTCTGATGTGGTTCAGTTACAACGAGCTGCACAGTGACAGCTTGCAAGAGCTTGTCTCCTCCCTGCACAAAAACGACGTCATACTGGGCTGTGCACCGCATGGCCCCAGCCTTACCAACCAGGTTCCAAAATTCTTTTTGGTCAGCCGTTTGCACTCCCACACGAAGGCACTCAACAAGAAGAGAGCGTCTTCCCGTGAAAAGAAGCACCTGAAGCTCGGGCGCGTCACTAAGCAGAGAATCCTATAAGGCTTGTCGTTCGGTTCGAACTGTTTGTGAACAATTTAAACAATTTTTTTTGCTCGTGAGAAAAAAAAGCACCAGCTCAGGTCCGTCGCGTAGCAAAACATCATCGATGACTGAGAATGGTTTGTTTTAAACGGATTGTGAGCCATTCTTCAAAAATGAGTTGTTTGCGTAAACAGTGTGTCAAAAATAAAATGTTTGCTTCCGAGTTACCACTGGGAATTTTCTTGCTTTGCGTTCGATAAGGTGTCAGCGGGAGTAAATCGGCCAAACCAGCCTACATTCTACCAACGACGCGCGCCTATCATCGGATTATTACCTTGGCGCCTTTCAATTACAAAATGGCTATCATAGCCACTCTATCGTCATTTGCCGCCTTGCACGAGCGAGTATATTACGAAGCTTTCTTTGTCTTTTTTTTTTGTTATTGCATATTTAGCTGCGCGCGCGGATGATCGCATTCCACGCAGCGCCCTTGCACTGTAGCTGCTAGTCGCCGTCGCGGCCGACGTGTAAGCGTGTGGCAGCGTCACCTGGCGGTTACCTCCCAAAAAGCCACGCGCGAGCCAGCCCGTTCAACACACTTTCCCATTCTATAGCCACTGTACTAAAGCTGTCATTTAAGGCAACTAAAAGTGCCACGTAGTGTCCTTTAGGCATGCATAGGCTGAATTATTGAGAAATTCTGCTTTGCATCTGAAGATAAATTATCCTTTTCTAAGGAACACATTCCCCTAGACCCCGGCTTCTTGAAATTCACTTAATTTTCGCAATAAAAGGAAATGAAGCAAGTTGCGCAGGTTACAATATTTATGTGAAATCTAGTGTGACTAGACACCACAGGAAAAGATGGGAACGCCGGAACAAACAAGCACCATGGATCCCAAGAGTTTTCGGTTTCATGATGTGTTTTCATTTATTGCCTATTAAATTGTATGGAGAAAAAGAACGCTTAATATTCAACGAGTTCTGGGTGGTAAGCGTTTGAAGTATTCCAGTTACTTTTGTGCTTCAATGCATAAAACAGCGTTTTCTTAAAAAAAAAGTAAGTAGAACGCCGACGCATTTCGTCGGTCAATTTGAAACTTAATATCTCGAAGCTGGTGCAGCCCCGAGAATTCATTCCACTTGGATGCGCCTTCCGAACTCAGCGGATATTATTTGAAAATTTGGCTGTGGTGTTGGGCTGCTGAGCACGAGGTCGCGGGATCGAATTCCGGCCACGGCGCCCGCATTTTGATGGGGGCGAAATGCGAAAACACCCGTGTACTTAGATTTAAGTGCTCGTTAAAGAACCCCAAGTGGTCCAAATTTCCGGAGTCCCCCACTACAGCGTGCCTCATAATCAGATCATATTTTTGGCACGTAAGAACCCCATAATTTTAAATAAAAATTTTTTTAATTGAAACATGTGCCGTGAAATAATTTATTAAAAACGTAATTATTCTAATTATGTTAATAAATCAATTGAGCATTTTGATTTCTCATAGACGTAATGAGCGCCTCTTCGAGTAATTTAGATCTAGGGTTAGAATTTTTCTATCTGCCATAGGCAATTAAAAAAAGTTTGGTGCAGGAAAAAAAAAACCTATATATGGAGTAAAGCATGTTTTGCAAAGCGGGTACACGAACGGGTTCATTCGCGCGTTTTACTCCGGCGGCTGCGTATGTTGCGGCAGAATGCGGCCGCGCGGGTTCTATCTCGAAAGCGATCTGCGATGGGTACATAGTGTAGGTGCGCCGAGGGCTGATAGCTTCGCGCACGCTGTGTTTTCACCGCTTAGTTAGCTTGGCGCGAGAGGCAGCATGAAAGTCAATTCGCTCAAAGCTGCCGCCGCCCTTCCTCACGCCAGCGTTTTGACAGCGAGCGTACGCGCTCGTAGAGGGAGATGTGTACATATTTGCCTGTGCGCAGGTGACCCCATGGTGTACGCTTGTTAATTTAGTTATAGTAAGTGAATGTGTACAAGTTTATGCGGCCTGTAAAACTGCTGTCCTGACTTCGTATAGCTGTCTAATAATTTGCCATCGCAATCGACGCTTTGCCTTTCGGCGCAAAACTGCGATTTTTTTAAAGGCGCACTCATATATTAGGGGTGGCACAGGCCGGGAACAGAGCGCGCGATTTTTTACCCAGCCTTAGACACAGCGCCGCCGTGAAAGGTTCAGTCTTATGGGCACGGCGGTAGGAGTAGCGATGTTTGTCGCGTTCATGTTTCGTTCGCGCCATGCTTGACAAAAGAAACAACTAGCCATTGCTGTGACGTCGAGGCTTTTAAGGCATTATGTCAATTAGGTAGTGTTGGTTATTTGGTCATCAGTGCCCTCACGCTATAGCTGTGACTTCACTGGCTTAAGTTAACGTGTCCGCCTTTTTTTTAGTACAATGCAACAAGATATCAATAGAAAGAAGAAGGCCATGCTTCATGGCGAATCTAATACCTTGTTTCACTAAAGGGACACGAGCAATTTGCAAGGCATTAAAGGTGTTTTCGTGAGCCGTACCTCGACAGCGAACAGATTTCCATATAAATTGAAGACATACTAACATTGCCTGTAGAATACAGGACACTACTTTAACTTCAAGCTTATGGAACGGATCAGTTGTGTTATCATGGCCTGATTTTGCAACCAGTAACGTCAATACCTCATTTTCCCCTTCGCGTTTTTGATTGTCTTCACCTTTATGTTATGGTGCTAGCAGCAAAGCACGCTTTACAAGGTGAACTTGCACCTCTTGCGCACTGCGAACGAGCACTCTCACCTTTTAGTGGTCGAGCAGGTGTAGTGAAGCCGTGATTTACTTGTCGAGCAGGCGCACTTTCGCCATACTGAGGATACATTGGGTGCAATGCTGGCTACACTTCTCGTCTGCAGTCGAGTACGCAGGTAGTCAGAAGACTGTGGTGACGCCATTTCAGCTGTTCGTGTTTTTATGTTACTGGTGGGCATGTGTAGACGCAGCTACGTAGACGTAGTTATATAACGACTACGGAGTACTGTACTACAGGGTCGTGCGCCAGTTCCTCGTGTATATAATTCTTTCGGTACCTACGCACGTGCGTAGGTACCGAAATATATATATATATATATATATATATATATATATATATATATATATATATATATATAGCCGTGGATCCGATTTTAGTGTAGCGAAATGATATAATTGGCACAGCAAGCTCGAGAGGCGGCTGGGAGATCTCTACCGCCCCTGGCGCGTCCTAGACCCAGGACTCGATCAATCCGCTGGTTTCAATGAAGGTGTTTCACTCAAGTACAAAAAAGCGTCTTTACTAACGTTTCGGCCGTCGGACGGCCTTAGTCAACCTGAACTCTGATCTTCGTCTTTACAACCCGCCGCGGTGGCTTAGCGGCTACGGTGTTGCGCTGCTAAGCACGAGGTCGCAAGTTCGAATCCCGGCCATGGCGGTCGCATTTTGATGAGGGCGAAATCTAAAAAAACGCCCGCGTCGTGGGCATTGGGCGTACGTTAAAGATCCCTTGGTGGTCAAAATTAATGCGCAGTCCCCAACTACGGCGTGCCTCATAATCGAATCGTGGTTTTGGCAAGTAAAACAACAGAATGCCATTTTCGTCTTAACTCTGATGAAGATTGTGCCACGGCCGAATTGTTAATAAAGTCGTTTTTGTCGTACGTGTGGCAATTATTTGCTTCTGCTATAAATAAATAAATAATAAATAAATAAATAAATAAATAAATACGCAACTGAGTGGCCTGTTTTTTTATCCACTGGAAGCGGCAGTGGAAAGCACGTGAAAATTTATATTTGTTTTCTTAGTTAGCTCTAAGCTACTTCAAATCATAGCATGACGGCACTCTGGGGTAAATAACACTTCTTGTAGATTTCTTCTAGCCGTATCGGGCGAACCATGGACGGCAAACCATCGTATTATTTCGATCACTGAGTGGTCACATTTTCTTGACTTCACAGATCCTGAGGCTGCTCTGTCTGAATTTTATTCTGTCATTACTGATGCGATACAGAGATGCACAACAACTACATCCATCCAAAAGGCGATATCGCGCTCCACGCGCCCCTTGGATTACTCAATCTCTTTCTTCTTTACGGAAGGAGGACAACCTATACAAAAAACAAAAAAAAAAAAAACGACAGCCATTCAACTGCAAATTAAAATCACGCTATGAAAAGTATTCGGCTGTATTAGCCACTCTTCTCAAAGCAGCCAAGCGGCACAATTACAGGAAGCAGCTGCAGGACTGTGGAAAGGATTCTAAAAGAAAATCGAAATTGCTCAATCAGTTTTTTAACAAAGTAAAAACACATAAGCAAGTGACTTCGGTTGTTCAGGATGGCTTATGCATTAATGATGCTTCAGGGATTGCAAACGCTTTTTCTGAACATTTCTCGTCTGCTTGCTTTGATACGTCTTCCTCTCCTTACTCCTGCACTAATCCCCGTTATCCTCATTCTTTATTTTTATATCCTACATTTCCTGAAGAAGTGCAATCGGTTATTACCAATCTGCGCGCCACAGGCCCGGGTTTGGATAACATTAATGGTGCTGTCATAAAATCAATCAGTTCTTTAATCGCTCCTGTGCTCTCTCACATGTTTAACTTGATATTTAAGACCGGAGTGTTTCCGCAACAGTTCAAGGAAGCAAAGGTATTGCCTGTCTTTAAAAAAAGGGGACTGTAAGCTTGTCGAAAATTACAGGCCAATTTCTGTGCTTTCTTTCCTATAGACAAGGTGTTAGAAAAAGTAATTGAAATCCGCCTTAGTAAATATCTCACAAAGTTTCATATTCTCTCTGATTCTCAGTTTGGTTTTCGTGAGGGGCTTTCTACTAATATAGCTATTGCTGACTTCACTGACACAATTAAAAGATGTATTGATAATGGAATTTATGCATGGAACTATTTTCGTTGATTTTGCGAGGGCTTTTGACTCTATTGACCGCAACATACTTCTTATAAAACTGGAGGGTTATGGCATAACTGGACCAGCCTTAAACCTTTTACGGAGTTTTCTGAACATTAGGAAACAATGCATTTCTATTAATGGTGCTAACTCCGACCCAATTACTATAAAATGCGGAGTTCCTCAAGGCTGTATTTTGGGACCGATTCTCTTCTTAATCTTCATTAATGATCTCCCCCAGTGTCTATCTTCTTCACAGTGGATAGTATATGCGGATGACACCACCATTATTTCTTCCCATACTAAACTTGACAACCTAATGTCCAATATTCAAACAGATTTGAACTCTCTTCATAATTTGTCCTGTATAAATAAACTAACAATTAACGTAAAGAGAACGTGCTTTATGCTTTTTATGTGTCCTCAGAAAAAAATTCAGTTCCTCGTTCTGTATTTATTCAATCACAAGAAATCAAAACTAACAGTAGCACTACCTTTTTAGGTGTTGTTATTGACCCTAACCTAAAGTTCCGTGACTATATCTTCTCTGTTATTAGGAAAACTGCACCAGGACTTCGGGCACTAATTCGCGCTCAATCTTTTTTTGATATCACAACACTTGTCACTTTATATTATGAATTTATTCACAGTCATATCAATTATTGTATTGAGTCCTGGGGCAACACTTATAATATCCATCTATCACCTCTCCTAACCCTTCAAAAGCAAGCTATTCGTATTATTTCTTTTGCACCTCGACAATATCACTCCCTCCCGTTCTTTCTTAACAATCGCGTACTACCTTTATCCCTATCCTATTACGATAATCTTGGTCTATTATTTTTCAGTTTTTCATCGCTATCTCTACCTCGATATAATTCCATCATACGTATTCGTTAATTCTAACTGCACCCGTTTTTCTGTTAAGGGCAATCTACTTTTGCCTAAGGTACGCACTAACTATGGAAATCAAACTATTCTTTTTTCTGCTACGTCACTCTGGAACTCCCTGCCTACCGACTTAAAACAATGTGACTCCCTTTCCATATTTAAATCTGACTTAAAGGACTACCTATTTGAATAAAAAGATAACTGTTCTAATTAACTTGCTATTGCCTTTGCATGTATTCGTCACTTTTTCAAATTTATTGTGCTGACATGTTATACCATGGTATAATTATCTTTTATTTTTTGGTTGTTATGTTGTGTCGGCTTTCTTTTGTATTTTTGTACAGCTTTCATTTTTTGTAACTTGTTTTTTTTTAGTATATGATTATGCATGATATTACTGTAATTATTTCGCATGTAATGTGTTTGGTAATTTTTCACCTATGCAGTGTTGGTTTCGTTTCATTACTCGATATTTAATTCATCCTAAGGGGTTCCGCCTGCAGTTTTTACTTTGGGACCCCTTCCTGTATACTGCTGTCTATGTACTAATTTACTTATCAATAAAAATGAATTGAATTGAATTGAATTGAATTGTGATAGCAAGTCGACAGAAAGGTGTTTACAGTGACCACCTGAAGAAGTGGAGTAGGGGAGATAACAGCACGGCGAAAAAGTAAACACAGCAGCGGAACTAGGGACGAGTGTTGACGAAAGTGAAAAAGGTCGTCTGTGCAACGATAAGCGCGGGAAAAAAATGTCGCAAGATAAGTGCGCCCGGGCGGGTAGCTGTGGAAATGAGAACTTAAGAACGTAAAGAGCTGCTTCCTTGTTTATTTTGTTTTTATTTTTTCGTTTCAGCTTGTTGTATTGTTTAGGCATTTGCAAAAGGTATTTAGACAGCAGCTAGTGGTTATACTTATAAAAACAAGGAAGGAAACGATGAAAACTTGAACCTACGAAGGAATAAACCAATGAAGCGAAACTATGAAGCGTCTCTGGCTCAAACGTCTGGAATATTCGAGTGTCTGAGACAGCGATATTTGAAAACAACAAATAGACGAATATCAATACAAATAAAGAAAAAAAAGCGAAGGTACCCAGCGCAAAGTGCTTGCCGCCACCCGGGCGTTGTACTATCTCTGTGTAGTAACATGTCGTGAAGCCATACAAGCACAGTCTCTTGGCGCTGTCCGTATGAAAGAAGCCTTTCGACGTTTCCGCATGCATGCCTGCTGCAGGGCTCCCCTGACGACGGCATTCTCCATCGAATCACCGGCGATGCCCGAAGCGGTGTGCTGCGGGAAAAACTGCCACAAAGGGGCACCGAGAGGAGTTTCCTGGGTGGCGGTGGGGCGTTTCTGGAACGCGTGCTCGCCAGAACTTGAAGCGATGCAAGCTCGCGTATCGCATTGCCGAAGCGGCAAACAGCAGCTTGAATACTGAATATATGTATAAAAAGAAAGCCACGCGTTGCATGTATTGTCTGATTTCTGAATTAATGTAGGCGAGTGCAGAATCCACACACTTGACGAGCGTTTCCAGGGAACTTCGAAGTTATTGCCGTCTAACAGCATAAAGAAACAATGAATTTAAGTAGTGCCAGTGGTTGCGTAATTTGGAAGGGAATTCAAGTAGGAGTTCTTGCGAGACCGCATTGCGCTTTTGTGGCGTTTCATGTTCAAGTGCGGTATACGTAACGATAAAAAAAAGAAGTGCTTGAATGAACTTTTTGCATCGCGTACCTTCAGCACAGTGCACATAGTTGGATCACATTTATGTTCCGGCAGAATTTCTGGTAAGAAGTCATGTCGAAGGTGACATTTATTGGAACTGAGCGAGTGCTTTCGCTATCTGGAGCCGTCAAGAGTTCAGCAAGAGGAGTCACAACACTTTCAGGGCAAAAATAAACAAGCAACAGCCTGCTAACTACTACTCACGGCCATTGATGGCGCGCTGCGTGTACAAACTCTTTTTGGAGCGTTTTTAAATTACACGACCATGGTTGCTTCTTTCTTCGTTTTTTTTTGGCGTAAATTTAAAATATGCTGTCCTCGTATGTTGCGCTTTCCTTTTCTTTTTGAAAGAGAATGCTTTCACCCACCCGAATGTATCACAAGCTACGAAGGAAACTCATATGTGTTTCTCAGATAGTAATGCTTCGCTGTTGAGGAAACAGTTATCCTAGGGCGGGATTTGAAATCGGGGCGTACGCCTTTCCGGAGCCGCAGCTCTACCATCTGCGGTAACTCTGAGGAGGCTTGCAGTTCGTAGCGCGAGGGCGAATTAATCGACAACTGGAAGCACAGGGACAATGAATATGGCAAATCAGTTAAGCGGAAAACCGAAGGGTACAGACAGTTTCATGAAAGAGAAAACTGTTATCCACCTGATTGCAGCACGAAGCGACCAGAGAAACCAATACTGGTTTCTCAGAAAGAAGCTTCAGTGCCATTTTCAGTGTCCATGTGCTTCGAGTTGACGATTATTTCTCCCTTTCGTTACGATTTGCTCGCCTTCTCCTTAGCTCAGGTGGTAGAGCGACCGTCCCGTAAAGGTGTTGGTCACGTGTTCGAATCCCGCACGATGACGAATTTTTCCCCAAGTGCAGTTCGTTTCTTTGCTTTGTTTCTGAAAAACCCGTTCCCTTTCTCGGGTCGATGACAGTTCTCGCTTTCATGGACGTTTCCACCACCTTGATAGATTCTGCAGAACTGATTCGCTTTATGCTTATCTTTTTTAACGAGTGCACTCTTACTGCTATTGTGCTCACGATGCTTTTATTATTTGTAATTATTATTATTCATGTGAGCATATATAAGCATCAGACCAGGAGATAGACAAACGGCCTGTATATTATCACTTAAAAGCTACACCACGCCCACCCTCTCGAAGAGGACCAAATAAAAAAAGAGAAAGGAAAGAAGATGAAGGAAAAACTTGTTTCATTCAATACTGAGGCATGCAATACACGCTTTTCAGCTTAGCATTCTTTCCAAATCTCCTTAATCGTTTTGCTCTTCCTTAAAACTTCTATATCTACCTTGTACAGTTACTTATGCCTGTAACGGATCCGGTCGTATCAATCTCTTCCCTGCTTTTTTTTCCCCCACCAATACTCTGAACGTCTTTTGCTTATCTGGACTGCTGACCCGTAATTGCTTCCATTCATATGAAAGCGATCTCCGCGGGAGTTTGAGGCCTTGCGCTCCGACTTGAAGCACGCCCCCTCGGAAACAAGAAATAATTAAGCGCAGTTCGATACTCTCAATGCGCTAATAGGCACGGAATCTACAGTAAGTGTTATCTCTTGCAGACAAAATATCCGTAGGAGAAGCGTCGGGCAAGGAGGCGCGCGCGGTAACGAGAACCAAGATCACGCGCGCCGCATCGTACGACGTTCGCGCGCCAGGGAGCGCCACTTTGCCAGACGCAGCGGCCAGCCGCCGTTGGTCGGCTCTATTTCGGGGACAGCGGTGAAGCGGGCCGCTGACACACCAGAGCAGCCCGATCGCCGGAGGCGCCGCCGCCGCCGCAACCAGCCTTACAAGGGGTGCCTTCGCGCCGCGCATATCGATTCAGGTGCGAGCAGCGGCTGCGGACCCACAGGGGAGGAGGGAATGCTTCTGATGTAAGAGAAAGAGAGAATGGGGAGAGAGAGGGTCCGTAGGGAAAACACGTAGGGAAGTGAAAGGTGGAGACCGCGGCCAAAGGCTGAAGAATGGGAAGCTCTCCCCACTAGGTGAGCGAGGACAAAGGGTAGGCAGGGTGGCGTGCCGGCAGGCAAGCCCGTGTGAGCGAGGGGAGTCATTGAACGGGAGTGGGGGAAAAGTCGAAAGGGTAGGGGAGAAAAGGGAGGAAGGCGAGGGAGCAGGCGGAAGAATGGAGAGGTTCTTTTCTCGCCGCCAGGTGAGCATCGGGAAAGGGAAGCCCCGAGAAAGTGGCGTCGGGTCAAAAGGAGCTCTTCCTTTAGGGAAAGGACGCGGGAGGAGAGGAAATCGAGGGTAAAAAAAAGGACGCGATCTGCGGAGGGGGTTTGAGGCGTTCCGCTCCCGCTGTTGTCGCGCTGTTGTGTGCTTATTTTGCTCTTGCTCGAAGGCTTGGCGGCTTTTTCATTCTGGCGGCGTCTTCTTCTGGCGCCGCGCTGTTGTACCTTCATTGAAAGGCGCCCTGTCGTGCGTTGAGTGTTATGCGACGAGCGTGATGCGAAGTATAACATACTAGCTGAAAGCCAGTTGCGTCGGTGATCTACGTAGGCTCACTGTAAAGCGCGCTTTCTAACCGGCCAAGCGAGAATTTTGAGCTAGCTTATCGCGCGGCTCAATGTTGGCGAAGAGAGAGTGAACACTTACATTGATAACACCATTGGACAGCTTTTGTCGCAAGATGTTTGTAAAAAAGGAAGTGATACTACTCGCTGTCACTTCATTCATCACCCTGCCATGGTGTAAACGAGTAAAAAAAAAAAGAAGGAGCTTTCAGATGCTATTGCTTTGGGAAGTAAGGAACAGAAACAAATCCTAGATAAAGGTGAAACAAAAGCGGGAAAGTATTCCGTTGGGGTTTCCCGTTCCAACAATCATCGGCTGCGCGAACCTGTCTATCGTAAGCGGGATGTCCGCTTGCCTTCCAAAGCGTCGACTGGCGTTCACCACTGCCCTTCTCAATATTTCATCGGGAGCTCCTTGCCCTTGTCCCTCGTGTATAACCTCGGCCCGGCAAGAGGGGCGCCAAAGCACTTCGATACCGTCAGTTGGAAAATATAACTTAACTCATACCCTATCAGTTCCTTTTTTTTGTTAATGCTATTTTCTATCTTTTTCTTTCATTTTTTTTCAGAGGCTTACGGAACTACGTGCATTATACCATGGCGCTCTATCGATTTTTTTTAAAGAGGATGAAATGTGCGGTTTCCTGACAGCACGAAAACGCCGGGAGGTCTCCGAAAGCATGCTTATTCAAGCGCACAGGCGTGACCTAACTGTTCTGCGGAGCTTTTTTTCTCGCTATATGCAGTTTACTCTTCAAATATTGATAGTGAACACTAATCATTCGGCTAAATTGAGGAATAAATAGTGTAATCTTTTGTGCTTCTTATATGAGTGTGGCGAATAGGGGGAGCTCTACCAGAATTTATGCGCTTCACGACAGCATGGACCCAAGTGTGGACGTGCCCAATGACCAGTCATAATAGACCAAGGAACCCCGTCTTCAGGGCCATGGCTACTTGTATACTCTTCACTGCTACTTATAAATGACGTAAGTTTTTTTTTTCACTCAACGCTGTCATGATGTCGTCCCTGTCACTCCAGATAGAGTGAACCAGCTACGATAACGTCGAGAAAAACAGAGGTGACAAGCTAGGTGCACGTGAACGTTCTTGAGGCACCATGCAAAGCGCGAAATTATCTCGCGGCGCAAGTGCGCGCCACAAACGAAAGAAGTAGATGCTGCCTTATCAAATCGCCTCGCGGTTCAGTTTAAGAAGCGATAGGAAAAGGAACGCGATCGAAATCACCTGCGCTAAGCCGCATCGCTCCAGTGTGATGTGCACGATATCTACTATCGTGTGACTAGTCCTGGATGGTTTTTATATACACAGCTGTGGAATACACAGCTCTGGTTGCGACACATAGTTACGAGAACCTTCGGCTCGCTTGCGCACGACGCTGCATGTTTAATTACCGCCTGTCGTGGCATCGATGCAGCCCGTTTGTTCCGCCACCATACACTGCTACTGGATGGTGCTTTCACCACCTCGCAGCTTCTGCGGCCGCATTTCGATGGAGGCGAAATCCAAATAACGCCCGTGTACCGTGGATTGGGTGCAGTGGCCTTTTCCACGCAAAGCTTCTTATTGTTAAGAAATCCGCTTCTAAGGCGGTTGCTTCGCTTGTGGGGCGACATTAGTAAATGTGTTGAATCGCAGCCGCGGTAAATGTTTAGACACAACAGACGAAGACTCGGGAGAACTTCGAATTGCTCAGAAAAAAAAAATGAACAGAAGAATACCCTCAGCCGTTTAGCCCAAATAAACCCATGGGAGGTAACTCATTTGTCGTATATGGCTCGGAGTAGCTTTTACTAATGCCAACTATACATCATCATTGGATTGGCCACAAAAATCCGGAATCTTAAGTTTGTGGATGCGAAGAGCGAAGAGCGAAGGATGCGATTTGCTGTTCGTTTTTCTCGCACATCATGCGTAGAGTCGTCATAATAAACATCCGGTGGAACAATGTTATTATCCCCAAGCCCCCGAGATCTGATGCTTCAGAAGACCTGCATCTGAGGATGAAGCGTGGATAAAAACGCAATAACACTGGCGCCTTCCGAGGCACCTGTGCAACGTTATTGGGTGCGTGCCCTCCGCGCCTTCCTTCTCTCGGAAGTACGCACCGCACTACCGCGACCGCAGTCGACTGGGAATCTCCGACTTCCCTTTGCGGACACAGTCGCGTAGCAGCCTTTCCTAGGAAGCCTCCCTCGGGCAGTCCTGGCTACAGGCTCCCTCGTGCACTCTCGGTCGGCTCATCAATCGCTGAGAGTTGGGCAGCGCGTGTGCTGCGGTTCGTGCAATACGCTGCCACCCCCACCATTTCCCTCCCTCTTTTTCTTCACCTCCTTCTCCTCCTTTTTCTCCTCAGGCGCCGGCCGAGAAAGTGGCTATATAGCGTGGTCACATTTTTCTTTACTCGTCGTCTTCCGGCCGCGACGCCAGGCGGACGTCTGTCTGGCCCCGCTGTCACGTCTCCTGTTGAGCGTGCCAATATCCGCGGCTAACTGTGCTGACGCCCTCCGTGCCCGGCCTACGTAAATAATGAAATAAAGGGTATCGATTCAAGGACAGAGTGACAGGCGCTGCACTCCGTCTGGGAGCTGAGAAATGCAGCCCTTTATAATTCATGGCTAAAAAAAGAAAAGCCAGGCGGGCTTTCAGGAATGGGTTAAAGATAGCTTACTCGGTACGGAGTTAGAGATAAACTTTCCACACCCGGGTTTTCAGGACGTGGTGCACCCAGAAGGGCCATACCTAACAAGGAAAACAGAGAGAGAGAGAGAGAGAGAGAAATGAAGGGGGGAAAGTAGGGGGTTAACCAAGGACTTGCCCGAATTGGCTACCCTACATATGGGGAGGGGGAAGAATAGATAAGAAATAAAGAAGAAACTATAATAAACCTTCAGTAGTTGTGAACACATTCGCAGAGGAATGTCCGCTGTCACAAGCCTTCGTCCAGTCCAGTAGCCTTCAAGAAGTGCAGAATGGTTTTGTGGCCTTGTGCATGTAGGAATTCGTAGGCCATGGTCCCGGGATCTTTTACTCCGACAGCGATCTATTAGTCAAGCGGCTGAGCCTACTGTGTAGAGCCAACACCACCTAGACTAGGTGGTGTTGGTAGAGCACATCGTTGAGCGTTAAAGGATGGGCGGTGGCACAGAACACACTATTGTCTTGTCGCATCGGCACAAATTGCACGCCGCCCTGATGGTCATTCCTATTAGGAAGGAATAAGCATCTGTGGTTTCGCGATGGGAGAGTCCGGGTGGCAGGGGAAGTAGCAAGTTAGGATCGAGAGAATACAACCGTGACTTGGTGAAACCCGGTGAGTTCTATCGTAGAAGTTTGATGTGGTGAGCAAGGAGTTGCCGCGCGGCATCTGTCCTCGACAGTAGTGTAAGCACCAGCTGATGTTTTAGGAGCGAAGCACCTTAGGGCCGCGCCTTGTCCCTCATCGTCCGTTGTCTGTCCGTAGCTCTGGTTTGCATGGAGATCGCTAGGGGCACTGCGGTGCACAAGGGCTATATAAGCGCTATATATACTGTACACAGGTACAGTATAAATATATATATATATATATATATATATATATGTATAGTATATATGTATATACTATACATATACTATAGTATATAGAATATATACTATATGTATAGTATATGTACGTGAAGATCCGGCTTCCGGAGAACGCTTCCGGCGTTTTGCCGCCGCTTGCCGCGCTCTCGCCGCCTCTGGGTCCGCTTGCCGGCGTCGCCGTGCTGCTGCACTGGTCACAAGGCAGTCTTAATGAAGGGAAAACGAAGTCCGCACCTCAATACCATATACGACCAATAAAACAACATTCTATATACTGTATACATGCGTTGTCACTCATTTGCACGTTCGAGTGGGCAATGTACGGGGGATTCACGGTTACCCGAATGATCCCCCGGTGCTTCGCCCACTCATAATCATTCACTTGCTTAGTGGCTATGGTGTTGAGCTGCTAAGAACGAGGTCGCGGCATCGAATCCCGGCCACGGCTGCCGCATTTCGATGGAGATGAAATGCGGAAACAAGCGTGTGCTTAAATTTAGGTGCACGTTAAAGAACCCCATGTGGTCCAAATTATTCTGGAGTCCCCCACTACGGCGTGCCTCATATTCAGATCATAGTTTTGGCACGTAGAACCCCCTATAATTTTTTAAAATTTTGGAATAGCCGGCTAACCTTCCTTAATTACCATTTTCCTGCAACTAAAATACATAAATAAAAATAATGGAAGTTAATCTCAGCAGCGACAAATTTCTGACTAGAAACAGTGGCCGCCAGCGGAATGGCTGTAACTACTGCGTCTCTTGCATTTCTAATAAACTCGAACGTTGCCGCACATTCCGCCGCCTGTTAGTGAGGGGAATATAATATGAGCGCAGATTATGTATACATAATATTTCGCGCTTGGGCCAAATTCCTCCCTCCAAATGGTGGTCTATTTTGTCCAAGTCCGACGTTGTGCTACATCTTGTGGGTTGCAAATTTGACTTTTCCAGCATTTGGCTCTTTCCGTTACTTGTTACGCATTGTTCTAATCCTGCGCGACCTAACTAGTGCGAAGAGTAATCTTCACTACTGAGAGGAAAGAGTTTTGTCTATGATTCCAGCGACAAAATACGAGTAAGAAGAGTCACTTCTCCACGTACTTTTGTATAAGCATCGCTGTGATCACGGCCGCACACCGGTTGGTAGCGTAGAAAGTTCCTGCTTTATTGTTCAGTGTAATCTCTCACATGTGCGATAAGACGTAGTTCTTATCATCATTGTCATAAGACGCTGCGTGTTGTTGCATGTCAGGAGTGAGAACCGCGATCAAAACGTGCATTACCAGGTCGGTGGCTATTTGCTAATGCTGTTGCTGTTATACTCGCTAGCAGGGCCTTCATGTTGCTCTGAAGTGGCTCGCACACATGAACGTGCCTCACCTCTTCCATCTTCGTCTTCTCTTATCTAGGACCAGTCGTCGTAATTTATCATCATCTCGCTCCGCAGCTAGCGACGCCTACATCTAGCCCACTTATATCTGATCCTGCCTTGACGCGTTTGTTCGTCGGCCTGCCGTGACTTTCTTTGCTGCCTTGCCTTCACAAAGGCACGAGCCTTCAGCCAAACACATGCTCCCAAATGTTCGGATACACAGCCTCTTTCTTTTATCTGTTTTCAAGGTTCTCGCTATCTCCTCCTTATATCTCCTTTCCTTTGACTCCTCTTTACCGCGGCGATCGTGATATCAGGTTTCATGATGGTAATGACATCGTTAGCACGACAGGCCATTATTATATCTGTCTGTCATACTTATTTTCTTTTCGCTGACTCAAACACGTGTGTACAACGAGATGGACAAATACATGTAAGTTAAGAGAGATAGGACCAACTCGTGAAAATGTGTGGCTTGCTTTTTCATTAACTTTTTCTTTTTTGCCAGATGTGGTCCACACAGCTATGCACTCACAATAGCAGGCTGACCGAGCCTCCACAAAAAGCTCACAAGACCTCGCTTATGACCACCCTTGGCTATGTTTTCGTCGTTGTTTACAGCACAGCATATTATATATTTCGTCTTTGTGTGTTTGTGTTTGTAATGTGCAGGAGGATATACTTCGTCCATCTTTGCCTCACTGTGTTTCCTCCGTGCCATTTCGTTTTCTACGGGATACGTTTGAACACATCGCATGACTGCCTCTGGAACTTTGGCTGCGCTCCGCTGGCGATAATAGGCCCTCTGAGGATGTTTTGCTTCGTGTAACTTGGGACACCGCGAGGCTGCTTCTCTCCGAAAATCGACCCGTGTGGTTCTATATTGCAGGGATGTATGGTCGGAAGATACGCTTTCCTTTTTTTTTTACTCCGAGACTGTGAAATTGTGGAAATACTGGCGTCCACGACGTTGTTCCCACGACAACTTCTACTCTTTGTTTGGTCACCTATTCACATCTGCCTTTTCCTTTGTTTGTGTCGTGATGTAGGGAAACATTTTCGAAGTCTTTGCCATATATCATGGAGAAGAAAAAGTGTGAAGTTGCTAGGTGATCTAAGGAATAGTCCAAATTAGTATAAGGAATGCGCCAAAGCCCAGTTTTAATTTTTTTTCTGCTTTTTTTTCTTCTCAGCACGCTACATTCCGCATTGAGCATTCCTCGTTGTCGTGACGCTGTTCTTGGATCTTGACTGACTGAGGATCAAGTTTCATTAGATTCTGTTGTACATTGCTTGTCTCTAGGGGCATGCAAAATTTCATTATCGAGGCGATTCTTTTCGTCACCCTGCAGTTTTAAAGCGTTCAATCTTCTTAGTTTATTGCTGAGTTTTGCGCCATGGCGCCGATCCGCAGTGGTGAGCCGATGCCGGAGAGAGTGAAGTCTATACAGTTCTCGTGGGTAAGTGCCACTGGATATGCGCCATCATCGTCGCCACGCCGTCGTTGTCATACACTCGTCGTCGTACACTCGTCATACACTCGCAATCTCATTGTCGCTATTCCGTTATCGTCATAACACCTTAGTCGTTCCATCGACGTCATTCTTTCTTCCGCCTTCCATCGTAATCGTGCCGTTGTCATTCAATCGCGACTGGGACGCCGTCGCCATGCCATCGTCGTCATGCAGTCATCATCATCATCATAATCATCATCATCATCCTATATTTATATCCACTGCAGGACGAAGGCCTCTCCCTGCGATCTCCAATTACCCCTGCCTTGCGCTAGCTGATTCCAACTTGCGCCTGCAAATTTCCTGACTTCATCACCCCACCTAGTTTTCTGCCTGCCTCGACTGCACTTCCCTTCTCTTGGTATCAATTCTGTAACTCTAATGGTCCACCGGTTATCCATCCTACGCAATACATGGCCTGCCCAGCTCCATTTTTTCCCGTTTATTGTCGACTAGAATATCGAATATCGCCGTTTGCTCTCTGATCCACACCGCTCTCTTCCTGTCTCTGAACGTTAGGCCGAACATTGTCCGTTTCATAGCTCTTTGTGCGGTCCTTAACTTGTTCTCGAGATTTTTTGTTAACCTCCAAGTTTCTGCTCCAGATGTGAGCACGGGTAGAATGCAATGATTGTTCACTTTTTTTTTTCAACGACAGTGGTAAGCTCCCAGTAAGGATTTCGTAATGCCTACCGTATGCACTCCAACCCAATTTTATTCTTCTGTAAATTTCCTTCTCATGAACAGGGTCTCTTGTGAGTAATTGACCTAGATAAACGTGCTCCTTTACAGACTCTAGAGGCTGACTGGCGATCCTGAATTCTTGTTCCCTTACTAGGCTATTGAACATTATCTTTGTCTTCCGCATATTAATCTTCAACCCCACTCTTACACTTTCTCGGTTAAGGTCCTCAATAACTTGTTGTAATTCGGCCCCATTGTTGCTTAATAGGACAATGCCATCTGCAAACCGAAGGTTGCTGAGATATTCGCCGTTGATCCTCACTCCTAAGCCTTCCCAGTCCAAAAACTTGAATACTTCTTCAAAGCATGCAGTGATTAGCATTGGAGAGATTGTGTCTCCTTGCCTGATCCCTTTCTTGATAGGCAACTTTCTACTTTCCTTGTGGAGAACCAAGGTAGCTGTAGAATCCTTGTAGATATTTCCCAAGATATTCATGTATGCCTCCTGTACTCCTTGATTACGCAATGCCTCTATGACGGCTGGCATCTCTGCTGAATCAAATGCATTTTCATAATCTATGAAAGCCATATAGAGATGTTGATTGTATTCCACAGATTTCTCGATTACCTGATTGATGACATGGATATGATCCATCGTAGAATATCCCTTCCTGAAGCCAGCCTGTTCTCTTGGTTGACTGAAGTCAAGTGTTGCCCTGATTCTATTGGAAATTATCTTGATGAATATTTTATACAATACTGAAAGCAAGTTAATGGGTCTGTAATTCTTCAATATATATATATATATATATATATATATATATATATATATATAGTAAAGAACCAGAGACACAGAGACAGCACCCGTTCCTGGGCCAGCTGTTCTATTCTCTGCCTCGTCGTCTTCTCTTCGTTCGCCCCCTAGCGCCCGGTGTCCTAGCGCCCGAGCCCAAGTGCATCTCTTCATCTTCATTACACTCGGCCACGCTGCTGAAGATAGCTCTGGTGGTTGTGAAGGCGCGCTGATGCTGGAAACCCACTGCATAGTCGTCGTCAGAAGTAGTCGTCGCAGTTAAGACCGTCCAGCGCGCAACCAGCTCCTCGGGGGGTCGGCACTGACTGTTGCGCTCTGGTCGCACGTCGCGTCGACGACCATCCTGCCGCAGTTGGGCGCGTAGGGCAGGAGATCCTGAACGATGACCAGCCGCTCTGCCCAGCCGTCGCGTGTCCCCTTGCAACGCTGCCGCAAACAGATCGACGCCCACCGTTGCGCTCGAAACAGCCGCGACCGAAGAAAAACCGCGACCAATGCGCGACTGGTCTTCCGCGCGTCTCGTCTGCTGTCCCGCGCATCTTGTGCATCTATCGCGTGCGGGCAGGTCTTTGATGATAAAGCCCCCCAACGAGGCCTCCCTCAGTGCGTTGTGAACGACCACGAACTCGGCCAACGACTGCGTGGACATGCAACGATGGGGCATCTCCCTGCCACGATCCGTGCATAGGTTGGGTTCCTGGAGGCATAGCGTCGGCACCTCCTTGCGCCCCGGCTTTGATGCGTTAGGGAGCCGTTTCACTGACGGCTGTGGACCAAAAGGGGTCTCGGTCTCTGTAGGTGATGGTAAAGTGTCGGAAGTGGTCGACGCAGAGTCCGTGAGCCCTGGTGGTAAAACTGGCTCGCATTCTGGGTCTGCAGCGGGGCAGGTGACGAGGCAATCTGCCAAAACCTTCCCGGGTGCCAAGTCCCGGGTGCCAGAAGAATGCCAAGTCGAAGTAGCAGCGGTGTTCTGCTGCGTGTTTATGGGTTGCGGTGGAGCCGATGACGCCGGTTTGTGATCGGCCGCTCGGTGGTGACTCGAAGCGGGAGCGGTAGTCACCGTGCGCTCCCCACCATCTGCGATAGGGCCGACGACGACACTCGGGGAGCCGGCTTCTGCGACGGGGCAGGTGGTGGGACTCCCTGGCGAGGCGTTGCAGGGAACCACTACCGCGTCAAGGTTATGCTCCTCAGCAGCTCCGACCGCAGACTACTGCTGGCCGGGCTCGTCGCAGGCATACATGAGCGGGTCGAGAGCAGCGATCAGAGCTGCACGCCATTCAGGGCAGGACCGCTGCTTGATGCCTTCGTAGTTTTTCCATGCCTTGGCGGCACCGCACAGTCAATTTGTCGCAACCAGCCATTTTTGTTGTTCGGGCCAAGCATGACGATCACCCAAGACATTGATAGTGTCAAGCCAAAAAATGACGCCGTCTTGAAAGCCGCGGAACGCTGGTATTTCCACGAAAGCCGGCTGCAGGGAAGCGTGGACGGCGTTCCCAGGCAGGACGCAACGGCTGACTGGATGCGAAGGCGGTCGTCGTACCCTGGAGCTGTTGTGTCAGCTCGGCGATGGCGTGGACGAGGGCCGCGGTACATTCCTGTCCGAGAGCCGCCGAGGAGTCTTGGACACCGTCCCCGGACGGTGCAGTGGGTACTTGCGACGGTGGTAGGGTGGCGGGCTCCATACCGGAAGAAGCGTGAACGGTGTTCCTGGGAAGGAGGGACCCGGCACGCCGAAGAACCGTGCGAGCAACACTTAAGGCGGAAACGCCTTAAGGCAGGTTCATTGTAGACTGCGCCATTGTAAAGAAACAGAGACAGCACCCGTTCCTGGGCCAGCTGTTGCTTGCTTGCTTGCTTGCCTTCGGGAGTGGCTCGTACTCACTATGGGGGATTGGCCAAGAATCGGGTGATTGAAGGAAAACAATTATCGGAGTCTAATAAGGATCACTTTTGAAAATTTTTGAATGACTAAAGGAATTTATTCATATAAAATTTAAGAATTTAACAAGGAAATAGTGCTGATTCAATTATATGCCCCACAACAGCTGCACCAACATCCCTATGATAATGTCCGAGAGAAGAGGCACCAAAAGATAGAATATTGGGTATCGTAATATTCAATCCAGCACTGTGAAACTTTTCTTCTAAAGCGTGTTTTCTTAATGAGGAAAAACGGCGGCATGACAGGAGAAAATGTTCTACTGTTTCGTCTTCACCACAGTATCAGCACAAGGAGGAGGGCGCCAGACCAGATCGATGCAGATAAAAGTTTAATGTAGGAATGCGACATCTGAATTTGGTAAAAGAAGACTTCAAGTTTTCTATTATGGCAGAATTTTCTGTTCCAAGGAAATAGGAGGTGTCGATATCAGTTAGATTTGTTAATGGCAGGTTCCAGGAGTCTTGCATGACTGCCCGTCTAGAGACCAGCTGTTGTATTCTCTCCCTCGTCGTCTTCTCCTCTGCGTTCGCCCCCTAGCGCCCGGTGTCCTAGCGCCCGAGACCAAGTGCATCTCTTCATCTTCATTAATATATATATATTCAATTATTCCGAGTTCTAGAAGAAAAGGAACCATATAGGTGTACATGCGCATCGGCGCGCGAGCGCATTAGGAGGTGTCTCAGCTTAATTTTTCTTATGCGCTCTGCGTGTGAGGCCTTTAAGCAATTTCATCATATTGTCTGCTTGGCCACCTCTCCCGTCTTCTCCACTCTCTTCTCATCCTTTTTTTCTTTTTCGGAGCGTCAAATTCGGCTGCCTTTCTTCTCACCACTGTCTTCCGCTCGCAATTACATACGCTGTCTTTCAAGGATCCTGCACGAAATGGGAACCAAGTAAACGAAACAGCAACAGCTAATGCACGCAGAAAAAGAAATGGCGTACATCCGGAGAAAGGCAAGCCCCAGTTTCAATTTCCCCCGTCGTATTCATAAGGGGCCTAACGTTAATGGATGCGTGACAAAGGCCACGCGTTCCAGCCAGCTCGTGCCGTGCCTGAGGCGATAAATCACCCCGCGAGTAGACGAAGCAAACAAAGCTTCGTCCAGCCTCCTAATGATGGTGCTCTATGAACTCCTAATATTGTTCTGTTTCTTCTGTAGACACACATATATATAACCATATGCGCGCGTCCTATTAGGGTCACTGCGCCACGTTGGCTTTCTGCTCCAGGGGGCGATGGAGTTTGTGTGTAACTTTGTTCCATTAGAACGAGAGATACCGTAGCCGTCCATTTGGTGAAACGAAAGACGGATCTCATTATACCTAATATTTACATTTCATCTGTGCCGTCATGATATTGATCTTCATCACATTGTAATCGCTGTCGTAATCACGTCTGTCCTCTGCATTTACAGAGGACCAGTACTTCCAAGACACATTGAAGCAACTGGCCGTCATTTGGCGTAGTGCTTCACTGCAGTATCGCTTTAGAGGCAGAGTTCTTGCGACACCAGGGAAATAACGTTCACGTTGCGAAGAAGCATTTCTGCTTGATTTATTTTGTTGCATCGTTTTCTTCATTCGATTGTTGATGTGTTTCTTTTAAAAATTTTCTAAGGCCGTTTTTGCTTGTTCATTCGACAATAAAATGTTGAGGAAAGCCGTCGACGAAAGTTGCTAACATTTCTCACATCAATCAATCAATCAATCAATCAATCAATCAATCAATCAATCAATGAAGAACCCTAATGTGAAGAAATGGCAAAAAATTCCGGCAGCACCCATCTTGCGATAACTGTCGACGTTAATACGATTAGCACTCAAGCAATTTAGCAGCAGGCAGTACTGCTTGAAGCACCTTTATTTAGAATACTGTAGTGGTCATTCTGAAATTTTCATTCAGCGCCGCCATAGCTTAGTGGCTATGGTGTTGCGCTGCATTGAGCCTCGAGGTCGCGGGTGCGATCCCGGCTACGGCGGCCGCATTTCGATGGGGGTGGAATGCAAAAGCGCTCATGTACTTAGATTTAGCTGTACGTTAAAGAAAACCTGGTGGTCAAAATTAATCGCGAGTCCCCCCACTACGGCGCGCTTCATATTCCGCTAGTGGTTTTGGCACGTAAAACCCCAGAATCCATTCAAACTTATAGCGTACAGTGTCTGCCTACATTTGTCAATGGTATGTGAACGGAAGTGAAGAAATCGCAAACAATTAAACGAAAGCGAAATGTCTCGGAACAATTCCCGAGTGTCCTGCTTTTCAAAGCACAAACATTCAAGGCAAAGCACTTTGTTGCACCTCGACGCACGCGAGCGCCCCATGCTCGAGAAGAGTGTGCATTCTTGAACTACTAAAGAAACAAAACAACCACAAAAAATGAGAAAGAAAACAAAACGGGGTTATATGACTAGGCTGAAGTAAAGCTCGTGCTTTATTGCACAAACTCATCTCTCCTGCGCTTGATATGCACTATTCAGTGAGATAGAGAGGGAAAGGGGAGGAAGGAAGGAAGCAAGAAAGAAAAAAAAATATAGAGAATATGCGAGATAGCAGCGTAACCGTTACTCTGCAATATGCGAAATCATTGAGCCTCCTATATGAGTCTATGGATACCTACCAAATCTGACGTTACACCCCTCCCCCCCCCCCCCTCCCCGTGCCACCAATTCCGATGAAACCCTCCATTCCCCTTTACTTCCGCCTTCATACCTAATCTGGAGCTTCCTCGACAAAACAACCTGCTAACGAGGGCCGCCAAGCCACAGATTGCTATAAGACGGGCGCCTCTCTTACGAGCAGCAGCGGATGTCCCCGCTACAAACACGGGGCTCGCCAATTACTCGGCGGCGCTTCGTCGAATTACGGTCCTCCCAACTGGAGATAGCGAAAGAAGAGGTCGTATGTGCGTAGCGGAGGTGAAAGGGAGGGGGGTGTTGAGATCATAAGGGTGTGGTGGTGTTGGAGAGGAGGACAGGACATGCGATTCTCACAAGCAAACTCGGCCAAAACAGGGGAGGGGGCTCTTCTGCCGCTTATCGGCCAACACTGACAAACAAGCCGGTCGCTACTCTCTGCTCGCCTGGCTGCGTTCGCGTGACCTTCCAGCGGGCGCAAATACGATACATCTTGGGATTTGTCGGGATGGTCGCCCGGGCAGCCCGTTATCTCGTCCCTCGCAGCCGCTGCTGCGGGTCGCCTCCCCGGGCCGCGACAACGGTGATGCTATCCTGAGCACTTTCACCTCCGCTGGTTACCGAAGCATAGCGCCGCGGCTTCTGCGGCGTGCGAGGCGACAGAGCGCGGAGTCGGTGACATTGTCCCGAGAGCCTCGTGACGGTAGCGTTTCGGTAGCCCTTGCGGCATCATGACAGTTTCTTTCTTTACTTCTCCGTTTTTTTTGTTTGCCCCATGCAACTTTTGTGATTGCGACAAGACAATAGTATGTTTGCTCATATATGCTGCCTTTTCTTTTGATGAAGAAAAGACAGACTTTGCGCGCCGTTTTAAGCCGACTGAACCCACAGAATGTTCACAGAAGATACCGCATGGAACCAGGGACTCGACCGTTCTCCGCACTGCAAGCCACAAGAGCAATGTTGCGTTTTTTTTTTTTCTTTTTCTTAAAGATGAGTGGTCTCTGCGGCGGTCTTTGGCTGCACGGTGAACGCTGCTGTGTACGCACCGCGACCCACTTTATACGTTTCCTTCTCCCTTTTCTTCTTCTTTTTTTAATTTTCTACCAGGTTCTCCCTCCCTCAGTGTAGGGCAGCAAACAAGGTGCAACCAGGTTAACTTCCTTGCCTTCATCTTTTCTCTCTCTCTCTCTTTCTTTATTTCTATTCTTTTTCACTGTAACGAAAGAGTACCACTTTCCGAAAAAACAAATTCTGGTTCGCGTTTGCATCGTGTTCACCTTACGCCAATGCATGTTTTTATTTGCATACCCTGCCTCAAAATGGTCTCGCACTGTAAAATGAAAGCTATACGTGACAGGCTATGGCACCTCGTGACTGGGAAGAAGACACTTTCGCGCATTGCGACTTTGATTTTGCAAAACTGTTCTTCGCCCTCTCTTTATATCATGGAGAACGCGATGGATGTAAACACATGCGCTCGCGATTTTCGTTGGCAGAAGCCGGCTGAAGACTGCATTCCCTTAAGACTGGGCCTGAAACTTGGCGCACATGATCTTGACAGTCCGGCTCCTAGGTTTAGGCATATATGCAGGGGTTGCTCTTTTAGCTAGCCAGCTGGGTTTGCAATACCTCCCGCGCGTCAGGCTTTTTGCTCGTCAGGCGTCTCATGCAGAACAGCACACTAGGTGACAGGTGCGAGACATATGTCAAGCTTCTGCTGAAAAAATAAAAATGAACTAAAAAAATGGCCTTTGTTAAAACAGAGAATTTTATTGATTAGAGCCACCGCGTCTGACAAATGTTGCCGAAGAAAATCGTGACATCCAAAATCTACACGATTAAGATTAGAGCATGACGAAGCAATAGGCCGTACAAATGCTAATGCGTGAAATATTTCGTGCTTAGCGTAGCCTGCCTGGTGCGAGGTGTCTGCTAAAATTTAACCATTTCTTCTGTTTCCTTGCCGTTGCTCTTGTTGTCACGTGAACTCGCGGCTAAAAAAACAAAGTTCTGGAGGTTTAGGTGCCAAAGCCACGATATCATTATGATGCACTGCGTAGCGGGAGACGCCGGATTCTCGTTATTCTTTTCGTCCTTCCGCTTGTTCCTCGTATAACTATTACTATTAAACAAAGCAGAATTTCCCTTGAAGATGGATGCTTGAAGTGATTTACAGTTTTCGAACAAAGAATGTCGCCGGAGCCAACGTTTCGAGAAAGGTACTTCTCTTCCTCCCATTGTCTGGCTGTGGCAACCATTCCTTGTTCTGCTACTACTATTACTAGTACTACTACTACTAATAATAAATACACACACTGCTTTCTTTTTCTCACTTGCGCACTTTGCTCGTCCTCCGACTCGTGCCCTGTGAGAATCTTCGTCACTCGAGCGTTTCGCTAGTTTACGGGGATCGTCGCCAGGTGCAGAGCGACTCAACGCTTCCCCAACCTCCGAGTCGTGTTTCGTCCCAGCGGCCTGCGCTCGTTCCGCTTCGAAGCGACTGCCTGCAAGGTGGGCCGAATCTCAGCGTTCCATTCGTGTGCGTTGCCCTTCTAACGACAACGCCCAGAGGGAACTCACAGACAAAAAGCCTGTTTGCAGTTGCAGACACGGATCCTTTAAGTCGTTGAAATGGGCCTTTATGTTTCATCGGCTGCTCCGCAAAGACACCCTGTATTTTCTTTCACTTTGTCCTCTCCTTTCAACCTCCAGCGCATCCACCCGTAACTATTTACTACGCAACCGTTGCGTAAAGGCACGCCTAAAGCATAGCTTACGGCTTGGGAGCAAGCATGTAAACGCTTAGTTGCATGAGGTAGCGAGAGTTGCTGATTCATGGCTGGTGTTTCTGCTTATCCACTGACTTCTGAAAACTTTGCGAAATAAGTAAATGTATTAGGCTAGAGGATTTAGCCCGATCAATGTTTTCGCAATGTCTGACACGCATTTCGCAATACTCGGACCACAGCCAAGTAGCAAGTGCCATACAAAAAAAAAAAAAAAAAAAAAAGAAAACTGAAACTTTAAAGCGATGCTTTCTATGCTGAGAAGTAACTAGTTGGTTCTTGAAACTGACGCCTTCAGGCTGAGCGCTATTGCCGTTTAGTATGTTTAGCAATGTGAAACGGAACTTTCATTTGGGAAAATTTTATTGTGAGCTAATGACTGATTTCGGCTCAGAGTTGCAATTATGGCTTCAATTGTTGCGAAGCTATGCGAGACAGAGATAGAGAATTCTTTTTTTTTTTTTGCAGGAAAGACAAAGAGTTTGTCCCGAGAAATCACGCTGCTATTCTGATATTCTGCGTGCCTCGTCGGTCCGACCGCTGAATAACGTTCAGCACTACGATTTCAATCTTAGGGCTTCTTTTTTTTTTTTTTTTTGCTGCCTGCTTCCACATTCTTCGGCATTACAAATAACGTCGTTACGATGACGACTTTGTGATATTTCAGCTCGCTTCGCGATCAAAGGCGGTCCGACAAGCTACGCTCCCAGCGATATAAACCGGTTAAGGCGAATCAACGCGAATTGACGGCCTCCGCGGAACATACTCCGAATCGCAGAGAACGGCGATCGACCGTCGTAAAGCCCGACGAAGCGAGAGGCCTTCTACGCCATCTCACAAGTCGTTCCCCATGCAGCTCAATCTCTTTTAGGACGCACTACAAAGAGCCAGCGGACGAGGTACAGCACTTAAGGCGAACGGGTCTAAATAAAACGATTGCGCACCTCGAAGGAAAAAAAAAAGTCTTTTATCCTCATGAAGGCGAGTTGAAAGGCGCGAACCTAAGTGCTTCGGACGATGATAACTTTCGCTCAGGCGAATAAAACGGCGCTTTAGACAATAATCCTTTCAGTGCGTGAACGAGTCTTTATGCTTGTGTGTTTGACAGAGGTAGTTGCTGCGATTTCCTGGCGTCCTTGATGGGGAGGACGATAGACAGAGCATAAAAGTCAAAGGAAGTAAAGGAGCTTCCTTGGTACATTGACAGGATACGGGGATTCGCAGTTTCAGCCGAAAGGCGAAGCATCGATTGCGATAGCGAATTATGAGACAGCTATACAAAGTAAGGATGGCAGTTTTATCGGCCGTATAAACTTTTATACATTCGCTTACTAATAAAATTAACGAGCATGATGTCACGCGCGCACAATCAAGCATGAACACATCGCATTCGATGACCGCGGGTACTCGCTGTCAAAACACTGGCGTGAGAAAGCGCGGCGGCAGCAGAGAACGAATTGACTTTCGTGCTGTCTGTTGCTTCAGCGCGAACTAAGCGCCGAGAACGAAGCGCACACGAAGCTATCAGCACTCGGCGCACACTGTTCCCATCGCAGATCGCTTTCAAGGTAGGGCCGGGGCGGCCGCGCGTGGCCGCGCCATGTGCAGCCGCCGCCGGAGTACAACCTCCCCCTTCCTTACCGGTGCCTTGCGCGCGATGGAAGACGAAGCGCTTCCTGCCCGCCTTCCTCCCTTGCGCGTGCGAGATCGAGCCACCATCGTCGGCTCACGCTTTCCCCCGCACACACAGCATACGGCAAGGGGCTGCGGTATAATCACGCTTGGACTTTGTACGGAACGTCACGGCGACGCCGACGGCGGAAATGCGCCTGCAATGTCCATATAACTGCTGTCGCTATAAAAAGAAACTACCTGGACAAACCCAGAAGCAACAATACGCGAAGCGTCTATCTCTACCATATGAGCAGCACGGCGATATTGTTTTTCCGCCGATTTGAAAGCGTCAGGACGATCCGCTCTGTCTATATGGGAACGTCAGCGTCGTAGAATGATCTAAGCGCGAAGAGCGAAACAAAATCTATTCTTCTCTTCACATAAGTCTGCCTTGGCTACAGAACAAGAGGAACTTAGATGCGGGTAAAATACAAAAGAAGAACAACAAATAAGAAAAAGAGTAAATTCATTACTAAGTAAATGCGCGCGCTTTCAGGCAGCTATGAAGAACATCTGCAGGTTAGCTCCTGCGCCTCTTGGTTGAAGAACAAAGTGACGGAAATCGTTTCCTAGAAAGTAAACACATCATCATGCGTGCGGATGAAAAACAGGCGAGAAACAATGACAAAGTGTATTGAAGAAAACACAAGCGAAAACGTAGCATGGAAGAACCAAGAAAGCAAAAAAAAAAAGAGAAAAAAAATGCAAGAAGGATTCCAGAAGGATAACAAGTGGCGAAGCAGGCCTATGGCGTTTCGACAGAAAGGACTGCGAAGAACAACTGTCATTCGAAAGCCGGCTTCTTTAAGAGCTTTTCCAGGTACCACTTTTGTTAACCATCTTGCAACTCCACCTTGGACGCGCCTGTTCTTTCCTTTTTTCTTTTGTTGATTTGATTTAAACACCGTATTCGACTCGTCCAGCCTGCTTTCTTTAGTTGTTTGAATTTCGTCCACTCCTACTTTAGAACGTTTTTGTTTGGTGTACCTCGGCCCTGACGGGGACAGCGCGCGCGGCACTTCGAAGACAATAAACGGGCCCGAGCACCATCGCCTATGGCCACGTCTCTAGATACGGGCCTGTGAACGCTTTAGCCGAGTAGCTGTTCCCGTGATGCTTTTCGTGGCGGTGGGTTGCGCAGAAACAATGAAATAAACTGTGGCTTGCAGAAAGAATCTTACTTCTTTCTTTTTTATCTTTCTGAAGAAGCTACGGAGAGGAGATGAAGACAACTTCGGGCCATGGAGAAATGGATATATATTACCTAATAAATAAACAATAAATAAATAAACCGCGGCCCCACACCAACGGTACAACTCCTAGAGATGCGTGAAGTTCGAAGTGCTCCAAAGAACTGACGTGTGCGTCCTGTTGGTACATTGTATTTTTATAGCGATAGCGTTATTTAGCTACTTCGCCCACTTTGGATGGACGTCGGCCTAGCTCGCACAAAAAAAAAGAAAAAAAAGCAAACCGGGAGGAGGGTGAACTTGGGCCACGAGGTATGTGCAGACTGATGCCTTATGCCTGATCGGATGCACCAGATCTGATGGCGCGCGCGCGGGTGACGTCACACACTAGGGAAGGGGAAAGTGAGGAGGTAATAAAAGCATGTCGGCATGTTACATGTATTCAGAGGGAAATAGGAGGGAAAATAGGGAAATAGCTAAAGCTTCCTCTTACGAAGATGCGGCTAATTAAAAAGAAACAATAAGCGAGGTGCCTTATCATTTTTCCCCTTGCGCGTAAGCTGGTAAGTGCACCGTACGTTCGAAGCAAGCGCTATTTCTGGAAGCTGACGCCAGGAAATCACTGGTAGCAATGGCACAATATCAATATCAGTGTTTACGAAAAAAACATTCTGCAGCTGTCTCATTCTTGGGCGATTTGTTGAAGCGATATTGCCTTTTACGTAACGGCCTTGTAAAACGCATGCTTCGTCGCTACATGTGTTTGCGTCCGTCCCTTATTCATCTCAGTGTGTTTACGATCACTTGCGTGCGTGAAATGATTTGGCAGAGAATGTGACACCGTTCTTGATTCTGGAGCAATTCTACTCCAATACGTCGCCATTAGTTCGTAACCGCGAAGAAATGCCTTATGCAACACATCTATTCTGAGTTCTTTCATTGCGCGCAATTCAACTTTCCGTACATACGGACGTTATTGAGGATGGACGAGGATGGTTATTATGTAGCAATTATTTGTTATAAGAACGGCCACAGCCAACATTCCTGAGTGCCTGTATGACTTTTGTTTATACGGCGGGTTTATTTTGTCGAAGTAAACAATGCGTTCCTGCGTTCATGTAGTGTTAGTAGAGCGACTTCAGGAAATTTTTGCCAAGTTGGTATTCACTGCGTATCGCAAGAAAATTGTGAATTCCTTTTCTTTGTAGCGGCTCACTGATGCAATCACCAAAGTGACTTCGAGTTAGATGGATGGATGAATTAACTTTACTTAGTCTATCGGAAAGCGGTTAGGGCTCCTAGATTCTCAGGAGCCCCATGGCCGACATCTCCAGACGGGCCCGGTCCACCAGTCAGAGCTGGCTTCGAGAACTGCGAGTAAATGAGAACGCGGCTCTGTCGCACGCCGGGAAGGTTCTATTGAGAGTCACTGTTAATCAAACGCTTTTTTAACGCGGCACCAATTTGAAGGACGGTTCCTTAGTTCGCGCTATCGACCGAAAACTGCCGGCTGGGAGTTTGGCAAGAATTTTGCGCCAACTGAATGCTTTAGGAATTCGGCTATAAGGTTTACGTCAAGCAAATAGGATTGTAGGATACGCGAAAAAAAAATGAACAGAGCTGGACGGTTCATGACTGAATCTGCAATGGAAGCGATTTAAATAAGAATAGAAACGAAGAACACGTGCTCGGCAACTAAAAAGTTGGCTAAGTAGTCGCATGTTGAAATAAAACAGCGCGCAAAAACGAGGACGGATAGAACAAATGACACACACACACTACAAGCGCCAACTCGCCCAAGTCGCAGTTTTATTGTAGTTGCATGTGTCTGGGCGTGGAGGTCTGCAGTTATGACCCTTGACGAAGGCAGGTCCTTCTAAGCATCGTATGTCTTACATCCCATGTGATATAGAAATTGTTGTCTTCTAACTAGCTGTATAGAGACAAATGAAATTGCAAATGCAGGGAGGTTAACCCAGAAAGAGGCTTCTGTTCTGCTGCCCTATAGTGGGGAGGGGTAAATAATAGCTGAGACTAGCTATCGAATTGTGGCACCAGGTGCTGCCCCTCCCTCTCCGGAAGTATACGAGTATAGGAAACGAACAAAAACACGCCAAATGGAATGCAGTCATCAAGTACTTTCCAAACAATTCACTGACTCCGCCCGTATTCCCTACTTCAGCACTTGGCCTACTTGCATTCTTCACTCTTGCTCTCCGATGTAGCCGTGTACGTGGTCGCTACGCTGTTCGGCATCTGCATGCAGCGTCAGCAATTAGTTCACGGCGTGCTCAGGCACACTCTTTCCTCCCTTCAACCCCCTCCCCCTTCCTCTCTCCCTCCTCCTTTCTAATCCCGCCCCTCTTCAATATGAAGAATTGGCGCGCCACGCATTGGCCTCCGGAAACCCGTCAGGGACAGGTGTTGCCGCGGCCAACGACGCAATTTCTCGTCGCGAGTGTAAACGCCCAGCGCAAATAGCGCGCCGGCGACAATGCCTGCTGCATGAGCGTCAACGCTGCAGGCACTGGCGCGACTTCTGCCGTCAGCGCCTCAGGAATTTCTATCGCCGAACGCGGCCGTGGCTTTATTAACAGGCGCCGGGCGCTTCTGACACGTAATTAGCGCCGCCTGGCGCCTGTCCCGTGCCTTTAGTACTGCCTCTTCTTTTTTTCTATGGTGTGCCTTTTCTTGTCTCCGTATACCCTCGCCCACTTCCTAGACTGAGATTACCGCGTTATTGAGGGACCCTTTTGTTCAATCAGCGCCGCATTCAGCGCGTGACATGGCGGAGAGTCTACCTATATACATGTATAGCGCTGATGTGTCTTTCATGGCTATTATGTCGCCAAGCTTGAGATGTCGCCAACTCATGAGAACGCCAATAATATACATTTGGAGCTTAATATTGCTTAAGCACCTTTCCTGCGACGGTTTATTGATTAAAAAAATATTGTTCTCACTTGAGTGTGACATCTCTTCACGAAGTTGCGCTGAGAGCGATTTCGTTGCCGGCAAAACGATTTTATCGGCGTAGATGTCGCTCTAAGGAAACGAAGGAGCAACGTGTCACTTTTCCTCGCATTTAGCGCCAAGGACGTTGAGCTGCCATCACAATTAGCGAACGGGAGTCGCTTCTCAGCCAGAACAGCTGTCTTTCCCGGCGTTGAATACCAGTGAACACCGTAGCTAAATAATAATCACGTGCACATGCCATAATGGGAGTGACTGCAGTGTTGTAATTATTGACAACACGCCGGTGCTTGCCCGGAGAGCGGCAGTTCTCTCGTGGTTGAGACGGAAAAAGATTATGAGAATTCCAGAATGCGATTCCCAAATTTAGTTTGCAATAACTATGCAGACTACTTCCATGTTCAACTTGTCGTTAGAGAGCTCACTGACAGTGCTATACTAATGTCGTGCGAGACAGTTTAGATGCAGCAGATCAAGAATAATTCTGGTCCGATAGCGTTATTCAGGCTTTATTGACACAATTCCAGCCAACTCCTGACAGAAGAAAGCTTAGTTGCTGACTTACGCAACCTTTGAATCACAAACAGAGCGTTCTGGAACGACCGGTCGAATATGCCGCACATTAACACAGTCGCCCTCCCCCACTTAAATGTCCTTCAACTCCCGAAGTTATCTGAAAAGATAAGTTTATCTCGCTTCTAAGCTGATAACGTTCACGCCATCTCTCGAATATCTGTGACTGCGTGCCACCTTCTCTGTCATTTGTGAAGAGTACGCATCTACTCCCGAGCTGCTCCTCTTTCTACCTCAAAACTACCGTACCAGACTGTTAACAACCATTCGACTACTGCGCACAGTTCTGCATCGCTCGGAGTCTCACCAGGTCCGAGCAGTGAACCTCAGTCATCATGGGGAAAGATTTTTCCAGATAGGCCCGCTCTGCATATGCTCCACACAGCCAGGTGTCGGCTTTATGTCAACAGAGACACGCCTGTTCTGCACATCTGCATATATATTTCCTCTATTTTGGCTTTTGCAGTACGCGTTCTTCATTCTTATGGTTTCGCGCATGGCTTGACCAAAGTGAGCGGAAGGAACAGGCGTTCAACGCGGTGGGAAGACGGAGGGAGGGGGAAAGTAGATACCGCTTTAGCGGTCATAGACCAATGAATAATGACGCGTTGTTACTGCCAATTTGTTTTATTGTATATATTTGGAGTTTATACGGAAGTTCGTGTTCATGGCCGGGCAGAACATACGCAGGGCGGGTTCTTCAGGAACATACTGGCACAGGCGTACTGGCACAGGCGGTGTATGTTGTGAACAGATGAGCATTTACGGATACGTTAAGCCGATTTTGTTGCCTCACAACTCCTGCTTACAGGCTGCGGCAGCATAAGAACTACGCGCGGAAATTCGACCTCCCAGCGGGATAGTGTCGCCTAACACTTCGAAATGTATTTTCTAACTATAGGAAAAACGCAAGAAGGAAAGACTGTATTGCGTTACCTCTCCTAAACCACTCATATGCAGAGTGGTCTCACCTTTGTAAAGACACATGGCGTCAACATTATTTTTTTCTACGGCCAATTCAAGTTTTATGTTTCGTCGTCACTGCATACGATTTGTACTTCCGGTTCATACGTACAAAAGGAGGCAGCCAATCCACCCGAAGTTGCGATTCAAGAACTCGTACTACCGAACGCTACCTTTCTATGAAACCTGAACGCCAACGAGAGAGTGATTGAGCGGAAAGATCACTTTAACACTAAGCGCCCTGTGCGACGCAACATTCAGTATATGCGGCTGCTGCTTGTTGAACATAGCCATTGCATCGACCACGTACGCCAGAGAGCTGGTTACGCTACACTTAGGGACGTGAACGGCAGTCGCCGAATGGGAACAGCTCAAAGCCTGCGGGACATGGTGGACAGAAAAGCCGATTGCACAAAGAAAAAATAACCCGCTTATGTGCCAATGTCTCACAATACACTGGTATTCGTGCCGCACATGTGTACAATAGATACAATGAGCATGTTGATGTTATAATAAAGAACGTTTCCATTCGGTAATCTTGTTCCCGCTATACGTGATAAACTGAAATTCCCGCACTGTATTTTTGGATCTCAAGTATTATTTTGGTAAAACAAAGATACTGGGTGCGAGATTACGTCTGTCGACTTTGCTGTATGTAGAACAAGTATGGCGGTGTTTAGGCGAAACAACAATCTCGTAGTAGACGATGCAAAAAGAAAAGAAAAACAATGATTTCGTGCTCTTGGGACTTTCTACAGCCGCAGTTAAAATACAGGCGCGAACACGTGGATCGCGAACACGAGAGAATTACGAATAGGGGGGGCCCAGCTGAAAGGAGATCGCTTCAATCTTATTCAGGTGCTTTCTTTCCTTTGCTGCTAGATGTGGTAGCATTTCTTCACGTACCCATGCAAGACAGACTCGAACGTAATAACGCAAACATGGGGCGAGAGAAATTGCATCTGCAGAGAATCAAAGAAAGCGCCTTTAATGTATTATATATATCCTCCACATTCACCGTTGCTGCCCGCAGCGCGCCTAGCGGCACAGCAGGAGGCTAGAAAATAAAAGGTCCGGTGGCTCACAACAAACCCATCGCACCTGCCACCTGAGGCGCGACCAAGCCTCCAGGTGAATAGCGCGTCAGGGTCAAAGGTCATGCTATCTCTTTACCTCTCCTGCGTAGCCAGCCCACAACACGCAAGAAAAAAACCCAAACGTAGAAAATACCCATAACATCGTCCCGTAAAACAGGAGGTTAGAAGAAAATGAACTCAGAACGCCATTGCGATAAATAAAACGAAAAAAATAATACAAGCAAGAAAATGTGAACGAGAACAGATATACAGAGACTGCTGCCAACAAGCCAACGAGAAAAAAAAATACCACAGGTAGCGTTGTGGCGATCAAATGTCCGTTCGATCGCTTCAAGCCGGCACGGCATCGACCGGAATCGCTCACTGGAACGCCAGTCGGCTGGCATTCATCGCATCACTTCTCTCCCCATCAATGCCAACCCCATGATTCTTGCGCCGGTGGCTGTCGCTGTCGTGTGATGCTGTACCGTTTCGAGGAGCACTGGGTGGTGGCATAGTTGATTCAACCAAGCGATAAGAAAGTTTGTCGACAACTAGCTGTTAACGTGCAGCGGGAACCTGCCACCCGTTGTCTGGGCCACGAGGCAACCATTTGTGGAGCCTTAGAGTTGCCCTGACGTTTGGCTACTTGACTAATTGATTGATTGATTGAAGGAATGACTGACTGATTGAGTGATAGACAGACATACTATCATTGGAAATGTTAGCAATCAGCTACTACGCAAGAATACATTGCGATTGAGCGCTTTTCGCCATGTTCATATCATTGCAGGTGTAATTGATCCGTTACTCCTCGCACGCTACGTTAGAGAGCTGTCGCTCGTCATCGAGGACTGTTCTAACGGGTGCAGCCGTTATGTAAGGAGTGAGGAGTTTCCAAGTTGTCTGTGCGCCTCTGCTTTGAAGTCTTGCCCATTCAGCGCGTGGATATTCGTGGAAGAAATCACGCGGAACTGAAATCCAACTGCGTGTTGTGTGTCGTCAACGGCAACAATATCTGGGCAATGACGGTTATATAAATAAAACAGTGCATGGCGGCTGCAGCCGCCCGCTGTGACGCATACGAAAAGGACGCCCTGACTGTTACCGTTTAAAAAATATATATCTGGAAATTAACTGCAGTAGCGTGTTTGTATCTAACCAGTTTGCCGCCTATACCTGGGTCACTGCATGGGTAGTCCATGGTCGAAAGGCTAGCGCATCGGGCTGCTGTGCAGAGGTAACACGGTTCGTAACTAACCATCAGACTAACTTGGGTCGCTGAGTATGTGCCACTGAGTGTGCGGCAAACGAGGGAACAATTCTCAGTGATCGCACGCACCGGCGTGCCATGCATTTCGGAGGCCACGTGGAGGCTTCTCGGCGGCGCCGCTAGAGGTCACCAAGTGTTCTTAGGGAAGCGCGGTAGAGGAGTCCCGGTGCAGTACACGCCTCATACATAACTCGTTTCGACGGTGGCAATGCGTTGTGTCGCTTTTCTGGCTAAATTCTAACGCATTACCGTCGAGACGCTTTGTTAGATGGATCCCGCGGCTTTCTTACTCTTCGTATTAGCACTTCAGCTCAACGCCAATGTTCTGAGGTTCACCGCTGGGCTCATTGACAAAATTATCCTTCAAACAGCGACGCAATAGGGATAGCACGGGTCCCCAATAATCGCATTCGATTACGAAGGCACGGGTCAGCTAAATGTTTCCCGTTCACACCCATCACATCAAATCTTCGCTGGAGTCAAAGTCACCCGATTACGAGGCATTATAAGCGCGATGAAGACCGAGGATTCGGTCATCAGCCATTTTCCTGTGATGGAGATTAGCCTAAGAAGTTAATAAGAAACTTTAGAGCCTTTGTGCTGCCTTCAGATGACGCGCATAAAGAAACAATAATGAAAAAGAAAAGGCCCACGGGGTCTTCCGTATGTGACAGAGTTGAAGGCGCGATGTGTTCACTCACAGGATTGGACCACGAGGGATTGGACTCAGAACTCAAGAGAATCCGAGCCGCGTTATGCTGGCTCACACGGCAAGTTTTAAACGACTTGGGCAGGCTTCGAATCCGGTAACGGTCTAGTGGTCCCAATGCCCGGAGGATTTCGAGGCTTGACCAACTGGACTTATGTGAGTCTTAAAGCGAGCGCCAGACTTCAGCGCACCGCCATCTGTCATGCAAGTTCTGCGAGAGGGCTTAGTTGCACTTCCAGCTCGTATATCCGGAAATATAGGCGGAACAAAAAGTTTAGAATCGGGAGTGGTTTGATATGTGTACAAGGAAGCAGTATCGATTAAACTTTCTTGAAGGGAAGAGTGATCAAGTGTGCGTTCAAGATGGCTTAACTTGCCTTTTCTTAACGAGGACAACTTTAGTTTTGTGTCTGTCTATTTCACAAAGTACCTAGAACTCGTTAAAGCAGGCGGTATAGACGATTAACGATCGTCTGATCAAAACAAACGTTCCCGCGGCTGTCTTGCTTTCATCGTTTGCTTTGACGTGTAGCATTTTGCTACGCAAACGAGAAGCGACATTCTTCTACGCTACACTAAAAGACTGACAGAAAAGGGCCTTGCGCGCAAGGCAAAAATGCAATGCTTAAGAAACGACAGGCGCCCTAATCCAATGCCCCAGTACAAAGAGCTTCCTATATGCACTTTTTTTTTTCTCGCGAGCCCGAAAACACACATCCAACAAAGCATAGCATGAGCTAATTCGCAGTTGGTCCTTAATTGTAATACAATTTTAGTGAAGTTATCCAGCGCCCTCATTTTTTTAATTTTTGTAAGGCAGAGAAAAGAACGTCTTATCATTTTTTTATATATTGTTTCATCCATACTGTCCCGCTAAATTTACTAGAAGGAAAGTCTGCGTCTCAACGTGAGAGGCCCATTGGTTTTCTTTTGTCCACTCAAGACTGATCACTTTCAAGCTATTTCGTTGTGTACAGTTGAATACCGAGGAATGTAAATAGTTTTCAGAAGGCTCCAGTGTGATGCCAAATATATGGTGATGCTTTCGAAGGGAGTCAACGAAGTTGAACCGAATCTGTTTAAAACGTGTCAGACGACCTTACCATAAAAAAAAGGTATCTTATTTAGGCGTGTATTCCGCTACGCGACGCTGTCTGAAAAGTTGTTGTCATCATTGCTTTTCGTACCGTATAGGCTATACAGATCTTCGAAAGGTTTAGAAGTGTGAGCGCTCTCCGATAATTACGCCAGCTTTACCGCGTTTTGTTGGTACAAACGAAGTTATTCGTGCTTTTGAGATTAGCCATGTGTACTCGAATAGCAGTGCCACAGGCAAGAATACGACGACAATGAACTTGTCGAACTTGAGTTTAATGGAGGCTCGGCGGCGCCGATAGTAACGACAGCAGAGTCAGAAATCTTTCGATGGAATAATGGTGTTCACAATCGGTGCCTACTTATAGTGCGTCGGATGCATGGATGATGCTATGAGCATCCCCTTGAAACGGGGTGGTGGGTTGCGCCACCAAGCTCTTGTTCTCATTTTGCCTAATGTCCTACATATATGGTAGACTCTATACGCCATCTGGCGTTCGTCGAGACAACTCGAAAACAAGTATATTCCTCGCGCGCAGTGGGATCAACAGTTCTTCGTAGACGCTGCCACAGCAAATCTGATGACGCAAATAGAGCCTGATACTGCGAGCCCGTCTAGGCAGGGAAGCGATATCGTAGCTTCCATAGCACGGATGAGTGCAAAACAACAACCAAGTGACAATCTAGGCTATCTAAGCACAAGAAAAATATTGATATGGGAAACAATAAACATAGGCAGGAGCCCCATCCTCAAAGCTATTTCTTCGTAAGTGATCTTTGCCATTGGCGCACGCACGAATGCAAGCACGCACTCTCTCTCCCCCTCCCTCTCCCTGATTAGTTACTCTGCACGAGTAGCGGCAGATGAGCAGGTTATTTCATGAAGCCTTTTTTATGATCAGGCCGAGTATGGTTCTCGAATGCCGACTCATTAGGAAGGAAGCATATAGCAGGGATGTATCTCGCTAAAGAGAAGCCACTAATTTGCGGACACTATGCGTTCGTGGAATATTTGGTCGCCCCCGTACATTCTTTTTTATTCGTTAGGCATCCTTACAGCTCCGTTTCAATAAGTCACGAGCGAGAGCCTCTACCAGTAAACATGAGAAAGAATAAAAAGAGAGACAGACAGACATCAGGCGACTGATAGAATGCGGGAAGTGCGATCAGCGTTCTCGCCGCAAGTATTGTTGCTAGGGCGATGCGAAATGACCTGTCAGCGTTCGCGTAATACATTCCATCCTACAGCGCTAGTAGGACGCGATGTGCATATTCCGCTCGTACACTGTTGTTTTGACGAGCACATCAGCCAAAATGTTACCAACTACTTCGTTAGCCGAATGTAGTTAGTACGGCTTCCGCTTATGGCTCGCCGTTCTGGATGCGCATGTGCGTATAGCTTTTCCTGTGAATTGTAGTTAGCGAAAACACATCCTACAATGACGAAAACGCTAAAGAAACTTGACAAATAAATAAGTCAATGACAGCTGTGAGCCTCCTAAACATTGATTGGCATACGCAATCGCCCGAGCATTAGAGTCATATGGTCTACCGCTGCTCTATTATCCCCCGATGAGGGTGTCAGGCATCGCTCATATGAAAGACGCTAAGGTTGTGCTGCAGAATGTTTGTTCGCGTGCAGTAGTTTAAATTCTGTCATAGAGAGCACATCATGCACCATAACAATTCACAGAACACTTCGTGTACTAGGTTAGCGAGAAAGAGGAGCTACGAAACAATTGTTACATGTACATCAATGTAGAGATGCAGAGTTTAGACTAACTGAACGCATTACAGTACCCACAACAGCTCGAAAACTAAACACGAATGTTCGGATAATGAATAGACATCGACAGTGCACAGGGACTTTATCACCAGCGTAAGCTCTTTGATCTTCGCCTGTTGCCGAAACGTCGCTAGAGGAAAAGAAAACGGCGCCTTCTTGATGTTATTCTGCAGCATTCTGTGTAACTGTGTTCGTGGCTAGACATTATGTCTGGCTTTGCGATATTTTAATGGGATGAAACGCGACCGTTGATCAGCCATGCATCGCGTTGGGTCACGCGCACTCACGTTGGAATACTGTACTGTGCAATTTTTTTTTTAAACCTCCTTGGTACTGTGGCATTAGTGAACGCGACGTGGAGGTAATAAAGAGCAACACACATCGGCCGGAATAGAACACGGTGAGCAACCAAATAGACACGGGCGTCGTTGACGAAATCCACCGTTCTCGTTATTCTGGTTGGTTGAAGCAATGAAGCGTTTTACGACTGCGTCGGCTCGATGCTCACTGCTACGGGCTGCACTGACACTCTAAGAAGAGTACATAGGGGAAGGTTGGAACAGTACGTGAGATGATCGAGTTTGCCAACTTCCGGGGGACGAATTGGCTGGCTATGCACACGAGAGAGAAGTAGTCTCGGGCACTAAAACTTCCCAGTCACAGGTCGTTATGAGTCACTCGAATCGGTCGACCGGCAGTACGGTGAAGCGAGCGGCCGCGCGCACATGCCGAAAGAAACGCCTCTGATCTTCTTGTTCCATTTCATAGGCATTACGCGATGATGCGAACTACTTTGAAAATACATAAAAGGCAAAATCGTCGCTTTCACCCATCGGTTCGCCGTTCGCACTTGCCAATACTGCGCATTTGACTAGGCTCCACGGTGTGGAATATAACTCGATGCCTTAAAGCAAACCTTTCCTTGCCTCTTCCCCGTGATCACGAGTGTGTGCTCACGTCACCCACTGAAACAAGCTTCGCGTAATTTAGCGTCCAACATTGCTTTGTGTCTGTCTATTTCTACATTTATAATACGAAGAAAGCGCACTCAGTAGTCACCAGCTGGCGCCATCAAATCTTCCGTTCAGAAGTGACTAGAGTGAGTGAGTGAAATAACTTTTATTAGAGGTCCGGTGAGGACACGAACTCGTCGCGCACCCGGCTAGTCCCACGTCGCGACCGGCAGGTCAAGCCCACCGGCCCGGTCGTGGGCACGCCGTACAGCCAGGATTTGCTTGTCTAGAGCGGGGCTACGCAGAGGCGAGCCCCACTCATCCTTGCTGAACTTGGGGTATATCGACCCGCACTCCCAGAGCATGTGTGCTACAGTGGAGGTCTGCCCGCAGGACGGGCAGTCGTCGTCGCGATATACGTCTGGGTAAACTTCGTGCAGAACGGCCAGACACGGATATGTGCCGGTCTGTAAAAGTCTAAGCGAAACAGCTTGTGCCCTATTTATATTGGAGTGAGGGGGAGGAAAGACCCTTTTAGACATGTAGAAGAATTTCATAACCTCGTTGTGAGTAGCGGGAGCATCCCTGTGGCTGTAGTGGGGAGGGGTGTCGGCTCTCCTTACAGAGGAAGCGCGGTCGGTGAGGTCGCGCGCAGCCTCGTGAGCAGACTCATTGAGGTTCGGGGGAGCACCCTCGACCGACCCTGCGTGAGCGGGAAACCAGTGAATCGAATGATGCGTGAGAGCATCCGGATTGGAGACGCTAAGAAGACGAGCCGCTTGCTCAGCGATGCGACCCTTCTGAAAAGCCCTAACTGCCGCTTTGGAATCGCTATAGATCTCGGACCCATGACCGTCCAGCAGGGCGAGGGTGATGGCAGCTTGCTCGGCGACTTTGGGGTCTGAAGTGCGAATTGAAGCGCTGTCGGAAATCTTGCCGCTGGAGTCGACCACGACGACGGCAAAGGTCTTTTCATCGCTGTACTCCGCGGCGTCGACGAAGCGTGCTCTGATGCCTTGTTGCTTGATCTGTTTGAGAATTGCTACTGCTCTCGCCTTGCGTCTGCCCTCGTTGTGGACGGGATGGACGTTTCGAGGCACGGGGGCCACTTCGAACTTGTCTCGAATACACCTAGGGATCGGGGCACTGACAATCGAAGATACCGCAGGAGGGTAACCCAGCTCTTAGAGGATGCGTTTACCTGCCGCTGTGGTGGTGAGAAGTGACTAGAAACAAACGAGCCATTCAAGGTACCACTGATCGCACTGTGTAATAAATGGGCTTGTGGCTGATATATATTACAATATTTTATCAAGATAGCTTTCAAATATAGTTAATAATGACGCTTATGCGTAATGCTTCATAGCGCAAGGGCCAGATATGGCCAGACCGCAAAAGTCCATGACAAGGTTGAAAAATGGTATTGACTGGGCAAGCTCATGGTTGAATCGATTTGATACACTTATCAATATCAGTTGTGCAGTGCTAATCGGTGCCCCTTGAGGCTAGATTGCACTCACTCGAACACTCCTGCAAATAGGCATACCGAAGAACAGGAGATGACAGGCAGAGTGTGGGAACCGTAAAAGGGACGCAGAGTAAATTGATAAGTCCAAAGAAGGAACTTGCCCTCGGTATCGGTAACCTCGGGGCAACGAAGCACCGACTTTGTGACCACCTTTTTTTGTGCCTTTGTTAGGTTACACCAGTCCTCGGGCTGTGTTTGTACAGCCCTCGTACTTTCATTCTCTCGAGCGCCTCTTTACGCTTGTCGACCGGGCGTCGTAAACGGCCGAAGTAGCGCTGCTGGAGAAAGAAGCGAAAGCGTCGAGCAAACATCTTACCACCAGGGAGTGAAGGGTACCGAGAACACGAACGCCCCGCCCTCTATACATTCATTCCACCCGCACGCCTAGCTTTTCCCCTTCTCCAGCAGGGTACGTAAGAACAAGAGTCCGGGCGATAAAGAGGAGCTAGGGAATTTACCTTGAGAGTATGGGGGGGAGAACGGAATAAAGAACTACAAAGTAAAGCACGTCATGCGGTTAAGGCTACACAGTGGTGGCGCAAAGAAAGTAAAAGAGGACACTCGAGGAGGATGCAGGGGCAGCAGCTCGTAAAAAAAAAAAAAGAAATGCAAGGATTCCGTGTTCTCCACTCTGTCGGGAAGAGTGACCCGTTCCTATTCATTCTGCGCAGCAAGTAGCAGCATGCGAGGACTCTTTTCTCAGTCCACTCGGCGTTCAGGTGGTAGCACTTGTTCTGGTCCTCGTCGGAGTTCCGGCTCCCTGCTTTCTTTTCGCGCGCCACCTTCCTGGCAGACGAAAGTACACGAGCAACAGGAAAGGAAAATACCGGGGACGTTTGAAGAACGTGTCTTCTCGAACGAGATGGGCAGTGCTCGAAGCGGTGCCTCTTTATCGCTGACCCTCGTCTCACGTTAAGAGGAGTACTTTTGTTCCGTGTTGTAGGGATACAATGTATACCTTGGCAGTGCATGTATATTCAGTTGGCGCGCCGGCAGTGCACTGGTTTCGTTACAGGCATAGGTAGCGGTAGAAGGTAACTAGAGAAGTTCTGAGGAAGCGAAAAAAAGATTAACCTGATGCATACAAAATTGCTAGAATGAAAAGCAAGTATAGCATAGAAAAACTCAAGCAGGCTAGGTGACTATTCGTCACCACCCCGTTTCAAAAGGGATGCCAATAAATCATCATCATCATCAACTTGAAGTGTTTGAAATTGAAATGCTTGCGTCTCATTGAGCCAAATACGTTGAAAGATTGATTTCAAAACAGCGTCCCAGTGAGTTTGAATGATGCAGGCCCATTAAAGATATCTTATGCTTGCTGAGTCAAAAGGAAATGCAGAAGCTTGATAAAGCGGACAAGTAGACGAGTGCTGAGTGATAAGATTTGAAGTCACCAAGACACCTTTATTATGAGAAATGCCGTCGTGAGAGTCTCTGGATGCATTTTGGCCACCAGGTATACTTTAACCTGGACCTAACTCTCAATGCACAAGTAGCTATTGTGTTTTTTCTTAGAGGGAATAGAATGTATTCCGCGTGCGGGTCTTCCTGCTTACCTGGTACGGTGCGATATCTTTTCAGCTACGTATATTGAAGTTGTTAGCGCAGTTGATACAATGCGACTGGTATGTTGCTTTGTTTGTTACTTTTAGAGAGACAAGGCGAAATTCAGTTCAGGTGAGCAACGCCTTTTGCAGTAGCATGACACACGATTAACCTTCGCGAAATTCAGACGGATCGGAACACGATAATGCATAGCACGCAGCGAACTGAACTAGCACGAAGTGGTGAGCACAATTTTTGTAATTTCGCTTAATCTTCAGATGTACTGGTGCACACTGGAACGTGCAAAAACCACGATATGATTATGAGGGTCACCGTAGTGGGAACGCCGGAGTAATTTTGACCACCTGTGGTGCTTTAACATGCACCCAACGTATGGCATTCCGCCCCCATCAAAATGCGGCAGGTGCGGCCGCGATTTCCTGAGCAGCGCAATGGCAAAGCCACTACGCCACGGCAGGTATATAGTGTGGTGTTTGCCCCGCGGCTATCTTGCACTGTCTTGCTTAAATTTTGCCGTTGGTAAATCATATCAACAAACTAGCCGAGCTTTCTTGTTTGATTTGCTGTTCAAGTAGTTTTGTGCTTGCTTTTGAACTAATTCGATGTTGTTATTGTCACCTCAATATTCGGGCGCGTGGCGTTTGTAGTAGTGTTGTGAAAAAAAAAAACGAACTCTACTCATATTTGACCACTTCTTTTCTTTATTTACAGGTAAGCTTGGCTTTCCTTACATGCCTGCAGCCTCTAGCTACGCACGCGCAACGCAGCCATAATACAAAAGGTATGCTTGGGGTGCTGGTCATCCTTCGGTCAGAATCGCCGCGCTTATTTCTAGCGTACCGGCTTTATAGTTTGGTTTAGCACTCAGCTGCAATAGGAGAACGCCTTCAAGAGCTTATTGTTACCGCATACACGTCCAAAGCGTCGTCCGCATCATGTTCTTTCTAAATTCTTTAAGAGAAACTTCGCCTATTCATCATGGGAATGACATAGCTGAGAAAAATGGCCTTGCCTGAGTGGCAGCGTGCAATCGTGCAGGAAGATAAGAGCGTATCCTGTAGTTATGACGAGTTATTGATATGCTTTAAAAAGCGTAAAACAGTGCGAAATTGGGGAAGATTACATAGATTGGTATAGAAGCGATTACTCGTGGCCTATAGATTCGATCTTGTCTGTAGGATATGTGTCAAGAAGGTTTCCCGGTAAATACGTTGTTTCGTGTAACAATTTCACGTTCCGTGCAATTGATGAGCTTCCGTAGCCTCCTCACTTGTGAATCCGGGTCTTTCCTTTTCATGGACATATGTGAAACATTTGCGCTGCTGGTGGTTCATACCGCAACAGCAAACGCGCGGTAATCATAGGTTCTCTCCTGAACAGGAACGCTGAAGGCTATATTTGTATAAAAGGTGAAAGTATTTATTTGATCACACAAGGCTGTCATTGCCGTCAACGTCCTTCTTTAATCGCTATAACATCACTTGCGGTAATAGCGACACTTGTATGTAATATAAACGTCGCCTTCAAAAACGGGTAGGGCGCAGACGTTGCTGCAAACATGACTTTTGCATGCGTATATGTGACATGTACTGTGCGTGTTATTTCATTTCTCGTCGCTTTCATCCGGAGTAAGCGGTACGCCAGGCAAGCCTGTACAATCTCACCCCCCCCCCCCTTTTTTTTTCTCTCTCTCTCTCTCTTGATTGGCATGGGGAGAGTGCCAATTCAAATGATGCAAAATCATCTGCGGCTAGTGCTTGACATTGGAGAACTTGGTACAAGCTACTTGCGTAGAGTCAGATATTCGAGTGAGTGCAGCCTTTACTTGATCCTACTTGCGGACACCACTGATAAACTAAGAACGGTGAAGTGCCCACTGGGAGTTCCTTCAGTCAACTGCGCGGCAGCATTTCGTCACCACCACGGCAAATATTCCCACGGGCTATTTGGGGAGAACTCTGCAACTTACTCGCTAATTTTTTTCTTGCCACTGCTGTCAGCGGAGAGTCGCGCTTTCGGGTATTGAGGAACACACCACTAGCTTCGAGATTGACAACTACCGCTCAGAAGCCCAGAACCAGCAAACAGGAAGCACAAGCACTATTGACCAAGAAGAGCAATGCAAAGAGAGAGAGAGCGAGAAATAAAATTGTGCGGAAACCATCGACGATTATTGTCAATGTAAGCAAAATTTCCAACGCTTATACAAGTGCTATTCGCATTATTAACAGAATGATGTGCCCGAAAGCGTATACTTGTTGCAGTGCGGATATTTAGGTATCGTTGACGCACTGCATCATTCTGTAGAGAACAGAGCATTTAACGAGCATATCTGGAGTAGTAGTATAGGGGGCTATACATATCAGGCCGATTCATCATATGTGTGTTGTCTCCACGCGCAGTGATAGAACAGCATCTTCTCGTTTTTCAAGTGGTCAGGCAGCCGTGCAATGAAACAGCGGGTTAGCAAATAGAGGCGTACACATCAATGGACACACTTTTCGTAATAACTGCAGGTACAACCTAATCTACCAAATCCAGGTACATTTGAGTGGTCTTTGGAGGGAGTCTTTGGTTTGGTATACCTGAATTTTTCTTGACGGGGCTTTATATGCCAATATTACATGGTTAACAGTTGCGTTAATTGACTTTGAATCTGGAGTGAGATAGTCATACAAATTGTTTTTATTTTCGCTCTCTGCCACTTTGTTAGTGATGACCCGTTAGCAAGCTTCTCGGAAACATCTGCAATTGAGAGGCAACCTTTAAATGCTTGCTACTACTTTTCCCTTCACAAATTCAAATACTCGTAGATACATGACTACGAAGTCTGAATAAGTGATTACAGCAGATTAGTCAGTCGCGTTTGTTTTACTTTTGGCTGATAGTTTCTTTCTTCGCAAGGTATACTCTGCCGCCTTTTCATTGCTTCACACATGCCGATAAAAGGCGGCTTCAATCATTTACCGAAAATAACGAGATCCCTTTTGCCTTCTATTCCCGGCACCTGATTTTACTTAGCGGTTATCTCCCAAGGGGCTCCATCTTTGGCAAAATAAAGTGTCAGAAAGAACTTTCACAACACCCGAAAAGCCAACGTTGCTCGCTCAGTCACCGTGGCACCCCTTTTGTATGTTTGTTTTCCAACAGTGCTGTTCAACGCCTCTGGGAATTTATCTCAGTGGCAAGGCACTCAAGTGCGATTAAGCGTAGGGAGAAGGCGAGGATCGCGAGGAAGAGAGAAGCGGTGAGTGAAGTGGATGATTCACAACTCGTGGGACTACGCAGGAGACGAAGGAAATAAATAAACAAAGAAAGAAAGAACGAAGAAGTAAAAGAAGAAGATGGAACTGCGGCGCGAAGGAGTTTCCTCCATGCTCTTAGAGCACTATCGGTCTTGTCAAGCCAGCGCAACTCAGGGGCGCTAATGCGGAATCAAGTCGTGGCCAACTATACGAGGCCTGTTAGAGAAGCATCCGACCTTATTATTATTTTTTTTGCGAACACGTGAGGGATACGAAACAAGCACGGCTTGCATCAGCCTGACCTTGAACCTTCGTGCGCATGCGCGAATTTTCTCCCGCCTGCCGATAGCGTCAGTCGCTGGGACGCAGCGTTTGAGTGAGGTAGTGCGCATTGCTCTAGTCGGTTTTTTTTTTATTGCAAGGAAAATGGCAGAGCGACTGGAGCAGCGCTACTGCATCAAATTTTGCCAGAAACTGGGTGGCAGCCAAGTGGAAACCATTCGGAAGATTCAGACGGCTTTCGGTGACGATGCTATGAGCAGCACACAGATTAAGGAGTGGTACAACCGTTTTAAAGGCGGCCGCACGTCGGTGGAGAGCAAGCCACGCTCCGGTCGGCCATCAACATTCCGAAATCACCAGGTCATTGCCAAAGTGAACCCTGTGATGATGCGGGACCGTCGTGTGACTATCCGAGAAATTGCGGAAGAAGTGGGCATCGGCACTTTTTATGCACGTTCCATTATGACCGAAGATTTGGGCCATGAAGAGAGTTGCGGCGAAATTCGTGCCGAAGCTGTGCACGGTGGAGCAAAAGCAACTTCGTGTTGAAGTCTCGCAGGACATGCTGGATTCCACAAACAGTAACCCCGACTTCATGAACACCATAATCACTGGTGACGAGTCTTGGGTGTACGGGTATGACCCGGAAAGCAAATCTCAGTCGTCACAGAGGAAGCATTCCACGTCACCAAGACCAAAGAAGGCCCGCCAAGTGGGCAGCAACGTCAAAGTGATGCTGACTTCTTTCTTTGACTCCCTCGGTGTGGTACACCACAAGTGCGCACCACAGTGTCAAACAATCACTTAACTACAGGGATGTCCTAAGTCGCCTACGTGATGCTGTGCGGCGCAAGAGACCGGAGTTGTGGTCAACAAGAAATTGGCGCATCCATCAGGACAATGCTCCTGCACATTCTTCGCACTTGATTCAGACTTCTTTGACGAAAAAGCCAACTGCTGTAGTTCAACAGGCTCCTTACTATCCTGATATGGCCCCCTGCGACTTCTGGCTGTTTCCGAAAATCAAGAGGTCATTGAAAGGAGCGCGATTTCAGACAAGAGAGGATATTATGGCTACAAAGACAGCTGCGCTCCATTCCGAAAGAGGCATTCTCGGAATGCTTCAACAATGGCAGCACCGCTGGGAGAAGTGTGTGGAGTCCCAAGAAGACTACTTTGAGGGTGATTAGGTTTCCAACGTTCCAGTTATGCCAGTTTTTTTTTTCTTCGGCCAAAGGTCGGATACTTTTCTAACAGACTTGTATACGATAAATGCAGCGACAGGCCGCTCTCGCGGTGAAGGCGAGATTCATATAAATTGAGCTATATTCAACGAGCTTCAAAGCCAGGGTTGCCGAGGATCCCGAAGACACGTCTAGTCGCTCTTGACGCTAACTCGGCGATTGCAGTCAGAAAAGGAAAGGGGGGGGGGGGGGGTGCAGACTGGGCATGTGGTGCAAAGCTCGGTCGGTTGGCTACACCAAACGTGATGTGTGTGGAAAGCACGTGTGACGTCGTCATACATTTCTCGTCGCGGGCTATCCGTACACCTTGTAGCGTACTAAGTACGCCATTTTACTTGCCAACAACGCGCGCTAGTCCCCAATTCATATTTGTACCTGTAAGTGCAGTTTATTTAAAGATAATGTAGTATTCACTAGTCTAGAATCTTCGACGACAAGGAAGTCGGCTGCTTGAATTCTGAGACACACGAAGGTATAGTAACGTTAGGTACAAATATTTAAAAAAATACTTAAGCTATAACCGAAGTGCATAAATCTATATATTAGCTAAATTGAGATCGCCTGAAGCCCAAGTAATGTCATACTAAACGGATATTCTGATAAAGCGCTTAGAACAGAGGATATCATTTTACGTAAATATTTAAGTCCAAAATGGGGACAAGAAGTATGAATGGCGCCTGTATTCGACGTACTCTATACTGGATGTTGTAGTAGCTATATATTTGCTTATAGATATAAGTAAGCCTGAAATTGTGGTGAACGGTATTGAGCATATAGTTAACTCGATGAATATATACTTTACTGAACAAAAATGTATGTGCTTAGACGTCAAAAGTAATGAGAGAACAAAAAGGTTTATGCAAATGTTGCAGTAAATCAGGCTCTCATTTTATTGTCATCATCGTGAACATGTTAGTACTGAGGCTGGCTTCGCTGGAGGAAACAACAATTACAATCTACTAGGATTATGTCCCACATTAAATGTTTCCTGCACGCTGCTTTAGAGTGTATCACACCAGACTCCGAGTTGTTCGCCCCTATCGAAACCACAGTTTGTGTACGTTCGTCTCTAGGAAACAATGTTCTATTTCGTTATTTCATTGCCCTCTTAATTTCGCCCGTGATTCTTCCGTGAGTGAGGTTGCGCATCACGTGAGGTGGCCTCTGGCGATCTTAATTTTCGATCTTGCTGTATTGGTGCATAGAGGCGCGCACGCGTTTTGGCGCAAATTAGCGAAGTCGTTAAGCGTCCAGCGACCGTCCTAAGGGCGATCGACAGGTAACTATGCGATCAAGCATTCGTTCTAGCGCTCTCAAGTCGGGTTTTGAATCCACTCCTACACGGCGGCTGCACCTGTGAGGACAAAGCAGACAGACAGACAAAGAGCTTTATTAACTAGGTCCTGAGAAGCCCTGCCCTAGGCCAGAGCTGCAGGACGAAGCAGAAATTGCACAATTGAGTAAAACGCCTGCACCTTCCCAGTTGCACTTCTGAAAGTGTACAATCCTAAGAGATCTTAGTGTAGTAGAAAGCGCTGTCCAAGAGCCCCGGAGTCCACAAGTAGCAAACGTCCCCGGAGTGATGTTTGGCAAACTACCAGGCATCGATTGCGGCACCTCCTGTCCAGAGTTGAAATGCTCTATTCAGCCGTCTCAAAACCATCAGTTTAGCACATTGTGAGAGTCTTTTTCTTTTAATTAGTAGTATTATTTAATTAGTATTATTTAATTAGTAGTATCAGTATTAGCCGCGAGGCAGTATAAGAATGTAAAACAAAACAATCATACAAACCGTGAGAGGCATCTGGGTGAGCACTTTCGTTCTCTGCAGGATGAATGTTTGAAATTATTTATGTAAGGAAGGTGTGTGATGATTGAAAAACAGTGGTACACTATTGCGCACCGACCTCTGGCGAGGGTTTAGGAGACTGAGATAGAGAGAGACATGGCCTTTTGCACTGTAGAGATTACAGAAAGGTTGTGGTGCAAGGGGTAAAAACTTGTCCTCTGTTTCCCTTCAACTTACTTCTCTTTTGATACATGCGACGACTCGGAGTTAAGTCCCAGGAAACAAAGTAGTATATAATTTTTACCTAGCCGGTGCCCTGTCTGGGGTATAAATAGTTAATTGCACCACAAACAAAACGCAGTGTATAACACGTTGCCAGATGCCGTGATACGGGTAAAAACAGAGTCAATGGCATCGATTTCTGCTTCACGATGAAGGGAAGAAAAAAAAAAACATGGCAATTTTGATAGTTGACCGTTTATCTAGGTTATGGCAGCGATTGCTTCCTTCCTGCGCGTCTACATATCTGCCTGAACCTTAACAAAACACCAGAAAGAAGGTGTCTGGACAAATTAGTTTTCTTAGCCGCTAGGACTGGATTGGCGCTGGCTAACACTCCCAGGGTGGGTAAGATATATCTTGAACAGTCGTCGCCTTTGCTAAACCTGGCCGCCACCAGCGGCACAGACGTCGTTCGTTCCACGTTCACGACACTTTACTTTATAGTAATATCAAGTTTATAGTAACAATTACTTAGGCCCCGCTTTTAATTACTTTCAAATACACAGTTCAATAAAGTAGCAGTTATCTTGCCTTTTCCCACCCACGACTTGGCCGTTCACTTCCTGAGGTTGGTACTAAAAATTGAACCGATAAGTTCACGTATTCTTCTAGGTCATTACACATTTGCCTCGTCGCGTTTCCACGCCTCTCTAAATGGCGCATGGCGAATCACCGGCGTCACAAGCATAACCAGCGGCGGGGATGCTGCACTCAGCAGTGGGAGACAGAATGGCCAGAAAAAAAAAGTCACTTCTCACAATATAGCGAAGAGCGGCGCGCCCGGAAAGTAAATTACACGAGCAGGCCACTACAGCGGTGCCAGATGAAAAGCGGGCGGCTGGTGGGCAGGGCGCGCTCGCACCTAAACGACGGCGGCAAAACACACACAACATACGAATGCGTTGGCACAACACCATAAAATATAGCGAATAAGCACGTGGCTGACGAGAAATAAATGGAAAGAGATTGAAATAACGGAGCTCAAGCAAGAATACACCGGGAGGAGAAGCACAAACGGGATTTATGCACTTGGAAGAGAGAAAGAAAAAAGAAACAGGCGTGGCAAACTGAGGCGGAAAATAAAGTGGAGAAAGATAATCTACGAGCGCGATCATAAAGATGGCCAGTGAGAATCTCTGCGGCTTGCCCCCGCCTCCGGCCCGAGCGACAGCGGAAATTGAACGGGCCCTCCCAGAAGCTGCGAGGAACGGGGCGGGCAGTGGCCGAAGAAAAAAATGCCTTCGTGGGAATTCGTTTCCCTTGAGGAACCAAGGAACAAGCGCGGAAAAAAAAAAAGAAGTAAGCAGAATAAAAACACAGTAACGTTAAAAAATACATGGCCAAGTGTGTGCGAGCTAAAAAAAAAGTTTGAGCGACGACAACAAGGAGAGCGAGAGAAAAAAAAATAACACAGAAACAGGAATCAACAACAAGAACAACAAACAACAACAAAAACAAACAACAACAGCGTATGCACACGCTGCATTAGAAGGTGAAAATGAGATGTCTTCCAGAGGTCACCAGCATAAATAACCAGCCTTCAGTTACTTTAATTACAACTGCTCCTGATGACCACTTGCATGATTACTGACGGCGTAGGAGAAATGCTGGCAAGACGACACGAAAACCATGGTGCAGGAACGATGGGAGGCATATTATTTGTCAAAACGTGCATATAAACCTACTACAGGGTCTTGTTGACGGTAAAGGCAGTTGGCATAACCAATAGCAGCAGTTCATGGACTTAAGTATTCATGTTTGGCCGATCGTCGAACATTGAGCCGACCATGTTCAGCCGACCAGTTTCTCGCATTAAGCAGACACCAAGTGCCAGGCCCTTGTAGTATCAACAACTCCGCGTTACCAAGTGCTTCTCCTAAATCTCGCACGCCAACCAAAGAGGCAGCTTTACAGGAGCTTTAGGAAAGCGCTACGGGGTTTAAAGAAGCTTCACGGAAGTGTTTTTACCAGATTTGTGCAAGTCGAAGCTGCCGAGCAAGATTGCGTAAGAGCAAAGAAAAGCACGAAGTAGGCTTTGTGATTCGCTGCTGTAGAGACAGAGAGAATGATTAAGCGCTGCAATAAATAAGACGGGCCAATATGTATTTTTGTTGCGCAAGTTGATGCGGTTTTCCGTGCATTCTTTCGAACGGCGCGAAGGAAACACACACGAGATCACACAAACGCAGAGGCACCACAACAAACTCTATATTGAAAAGTAGGCAATCGATCAGTTCAGATTCCTCGCGCATGCGCAATGAACCTACAATCATATATATATATATATATATATATATATATATATATATATATATATATATATATATATATATATATATCGCGTTATCTGAGAGCACAGTCGTGAACGAAGCCCATCTCTGTTGAATGTTGTTGCATAAACAAGAACAGCCTTGTAGCAATGTAAACACAGCCAGTGACACGCCTGCATTTGTTTATGTTTGGCAGAGGTAGGTTTCTTTACCGCTTACTGCCCCCCGATATATTAAAAGAAAGAACGAAGAAAGCAATACGTGACGTAGTTTTTAGGTGCATTGCGCATGCGTGATGAATGTGAAGCGCTTAGTATCCCACTCTTCATAAACAGTAAGTAGTAGTGCTCGTGTGTGTGTGTGTGCACGCGCCAACGTATTGTGTCCCTAAAATTTTACCTTG